>NW_021697799.1:395950-408068 GCF_005190385.1 Monodon monoceros | reverse complement strand
TCTTTCTTTCTTTCTTTCTTTCTTTCTTTCTTTCTTTCTTTCTTTCTATCATCTACCTATCTTCTATCTCTGACTATACTATGTATCCTAAATCTATATCTGTAACTACAACCAGAGTCTTCAGTTGTAGTTCTGCATTTTCCATTCCCTACAAGACTCTGTCCACCTGGTATCCAGTCTGAATCTCAAACACCACAAACAAAACATGATCTCATCATCTTTTCCCATAAGTCATTTCCTGAACATGAATGTTATATTTTTATCAGTACTGTAATCTTTCACTCCTTCATATCTTCAAACTTGTAGTCATCTCTAACTTTTATTACTACCTTTTCATATACACAATTGGCAATACTGCAATATGCCCATCAGTGATTTATTATTTTGTGATTAGCTTGCATAATTTCTGATTCCAATATCCTTTAGCCATATTCATATGTGCAAATCATAAGACAATTTTAAAGCCTGGTTAAAATATCATAACCTTCCCTGTCTTGCCTGATTGTCTCAGTATAAAGTAGTCTCTCCCTCCACTATACTATTTTAACACTCCATTCTAAATATCTTTTGATACTAATTGCTTTGGGAACAATTTTACTCTATACTGTCATTTTCTTTGTGGAGACAGAGGCTGTCATCTTTGTATCTCTACCATAACTGTATACCATTACATTATGAAAAATGTCTCACTGATATGTGGTAAATGAAGTTTTAGCAAAGATTTCTTTTTTTTATATTTCAGGGAAGAAAAAAAGCTTTTTTGGTTTTTAATGATAAACATATATATATTATAAATAAGATATTATTTTAATGAATTCTACCACAGCTGGCTGGTTCAGAAGTGATTGGCAATAAAGAAATAAGTGTAAATAGAGAAAATGAGCTTTTATTTGTCTATAATTTATAAAGTATTATTAGAAAAAATAAGCAAAGAATATCTGAAGGACAAAAAATCTCAGATAATTATTAAATCTAAAAACTACAGATGGTGGCAAAAATTCAAATTCTGCACCTCTCCTTCTCTAGTCCCAAGGCTGAGTATGAGACAAAAAACTCGGGGGAACTAGGTAGTTAAATTTTGACTATTCTCAGGGTGCTTCAAAATAAATCTTCCCCTGGAAAACTGATTATCCCTTAAATTTTTAAAAAGTAAACTATAACATACATTCAGAAAAAATACACAAGTCATAAGCCTAAACTCAATAAATTACTAGAGAGTCAACATAACCATGTAACCACCACCTGGACCAAGAAATAGAACACTAACTCCTCCCTGCTCCCCAAAGGTAACTATTTACCTGACTTGTAACTCCTTAGATTTCTCTTGCTTGTTTTGTTTTTTTTTAACATCTTTATTGGAGTATAATTGCTTCACAATTATGTGTTAGTTTCTGCTTTATAACAACCTGAATCAGCTATACATATACATATATCCCCATATCTCCTCCCTCTGGTGTCTCCCTCTCACCCTCCCTATCCCACCCCTCTAGGTGGACACAAAGCACCGAGCTGATCTCCCTGTGCTATGTGGCTGCTTCCCACTAGATATCTATTTTATATTTGGTAGTAAACATAAGTCCATGCTACTCTCTCAGTTTGTCCCAGCTTACCCTTCCCCCTCCCTGTGTCCTCAACTCCATTCTCTATGATTTCATTTCACTGTGGTTTTAATCTCAAAGGTAAATAGTGTATGAGGAGGGGGAAATATACATTTGGATATTATTTGGTTTAGACAGGTAACATAAGCAAATAAAAAGGATAATACTGTCATTGGAAATGTTGACAATCACACTGTGAACTATTAATGATTTTATTTACTACAAAACAAAATAAAGTGGTCTTCAATTATGGGAGAAATGCATCAGGTAGGAAGTTTTTTATGGAAAAGAAGCAATTATATCACAATATATATGTTAATTATATCTCAAAAAACAGGAATGAAAAAATTAAATTGAAAAGGAAAAAGAAACAATCATTTCAGGTAAAAAATGGTTGAAACTTATGAACTACTAGCCAATGAAATATATTGGCTATTAGAATGGTGGACTTGCCTACAATGGTTTGAATCTACACAATCTTTTTTTTTTTTTGAGAAATTAATGTCCTTTTAAATGTCAAATAAAAAAACTCTTGCTTACGCCTACCTGGGCTCTTTGGTGGGGCTAATGGCAGACTCTGGGAGGGCTCACGTCAAGGAATACTTCCCAGAACTTCTGCTGCCAGTGTCCTTGTCCTCATGGTGAGACACAGCCACCCCCTACCTCTGCAGGAGACCTTCCAACACTAGCAGATTCTGCTTATAAGTGATATCATATGATATATGTCTTCCTGTGTCTGACATACTTCACTCAGTATAACAATCTCTAGGACGAGGGGAAGATGGCAGAAGAGTAAGATGCGGAGATCACCTTCCTCCCCACAGATACACCAGAAATACATCTACACGTGGAACAACTCCTACAGAACACC
This sequence comes from Monodon monoceros, assembly GCF_005190385.1. Taxonomy (NCBI): domain Eukaryota; kingdom Metazoa; phylum Chordata; class Mammalia; order Artiodactyla; family Monodontidae; genus Monodon; species Monodon monoceros. The sequence goes on along the minus strand of NW_021697799.1, from coordinate 405,599 downwards.
TACTGAACACTGGCAGAAGACCTCAAACTTCCCAAAAGGAAAGAAACTCCCCAAATACCTGTGTAGGGCAAAAGAAAAAAGAATAAACAGAGAGAAAAGGATAGGGATGGGTCCTGCACCAGTGGGAGGGAGCTGTGAAGGAGGAAAGGTTTCCACACACTAGGAAGCCCCTTCGCAGGTGGAGACAGCAGGTGGCAGAGGGGGGATGCTTCGTAGTCGCAGAGGAGAGCACAGCAACAGGTGTGTGGAGGGCAAAGTGGAGAGATTCCCACACAGAGGATGGGTGCTGACCAGCACTCATCAGCCCGAGAGGCTTGTCTGCTCACCCGCCAGGGCAGGTGGGGCTGGGAGGTGAGGCTCGGGCTTCGGTTGGAGTGCAGGGAGAAGAAAAGGAAATAAAAGGAATCCAAATTGGAAAAGAAGAAGTAAATCTGTCACTGTTTGCAGATGATAAGATGCTATACATAGAGTATCCTAAAGATGCTACCAGAAAACTACAAGAGCTAATCAATGAATTTGGTAAAGTAGCAGGATACAAAATTAATGCACAGAAATCTCTGGCATTCCTATACATTAATGATGGAAAATCTGAAAGTGAAATCAAGAAAACACTCCCATTTACCACTGCAACAAAAAGAATAAAGTATCTAGGTATAAACCTACCAAAGAAGACAAAAGACCTGTATGCAGAAAATTTTAAGACACTGATGAAAGAAATTAAAAATGATACAAATAGATGGAGAGATATACCATGTTCTTGGATTGGAAAAATCAACATTGTGAAAATGACTAAACTACCCAAAGCAATGAATAGATTCATTGCAATCCCTATCCAACTACCAATGGCATTTTACACAGAACTAGAATGGAATATTTCATAATTTGTAGGGAAATACAAAAGACCCCAAATAACCAAAGCAATCTTGGGAAAGTAAAATGGAACTGGAGGAATCAGGCTCCTTGACCTCAGACAATACTACAAAGCTACAGTTACAGTCTCAGTTTCAGTGCTTGTGATTTGTCTGTTTATAGTTTCTATTTCTTCCTGGTTCAGTCTCAGAAGGTTGTCCTTTTCTAAGAATTTGTCCATTTCTTCCAGGTTGTCCATTTTATTGGTATGTAGTTGCTTGTAGTAATCTCTCATGATCTTTTCTATTTCTGCAGTGTCAGTTTTTAGTTCTCCTTTTTCATTTCTAATTTTGTTGATTTGAGTCTTCTCCGTTTTTCTCTTGATGAGTCTGGCTAAAGGTTTATCAATTGTTTTTATCTTCCCAAAGGACCAGCTTTTATTTTTATTGATCTTTACTATCATTTTCTTCATTTCTTTTTGAGTTGTTTCTGATCTGAGCATTATGATTTCTTTCCTTATGTTCACTTCGGGATTTTTTTTGTTCTTCTTTCTCTAATTCTTTTAGGTGTAAGGTTAGGTTGTTTATTTAAGATGTTTCTTGTTTCTTGAGGCAGGCTTGTATTGCTATAAACTTCCCTCCTAGAACTGCTTTTGCTCTATCTCATAGGTAGTGGGTCCTTGTGTTTTCATTGTCATTTGTTTCTAGGTGTTTTTTGATTTCCTCTTTGATTTCTTAAGTGATCTCTTGCTTCTTTAGTAGCATGTTGTTTAGCCTCCATGTGTCTATATATTTTACAGTTTTTCCCTGTAACTGATATCTACCTTCATAGCATTGTGATCTGAAAAGATACTTGATAAAATTTCAATTTTCTTTTATTTACCAAGGCTTAATTTGTAACCCAAGATATGATCCATCCTGGAGAATGTTCCATGAGCACTTAAGAAGAAAGTGTATTCTTTTGTTTTTGGATGGAGTGTCGTATAAATATTAATTATGTCCATCTTGTTTAATGTGTAATTTAAAGATTTTTTTCCTTATTTATTTTGATTTTGGGTGATCTGTCCATTGGTGAGAGTGGGGTGTTAAAGTCCCCTACTATTATTGTGTTACCATTGGTTTCCCCTGTTATGGCTGTTAGCATTTGCTTTATGTATTGAGGTGCTTCTATGTTGGTGCATAAATATTACAACTGTTATATCTTCTTCTTGGATTGAGCCTTGATCATTATGTAGTGTCCTTCTCTGTCTCTTGTAATAGTCTTTATTTTAAAGTCTATTTTGTCTGTTATGAGGATTGGTACTCCAGCTTTCTTTTTTTTTAATTAATTAATTAATTAATTTTTATTTTTGGCTGTGTTGGGTCTTCGTATCTGTGTGAGGTATTTCTCTATTTGCGGTGAGTGGGGGCCACTCTTCATCATGGTGCATGGGCCGCTCACTATCACGGCCTCTCTTGTTGCAGAACACAGGCTCCAGATGAGCATGCTCAGTAGTTATGGCTCATGGGTCCAGTTGTTCCACGACATGTGGGATCTTCCCAGACCAGGGCTCAAACAGGCAGACTCTCAACCACTGCAGCACCAGGGAAGCCCTACTGCAGCTTTCTTTTGATTTCCATTTACATGGAATATCATTTTCCATCCTCTCACTTTCAGTCTGTATGTGTCCCTAAGTCTGAAGTGGGTCTTTTGTAGACAGCATATACAATGGTTTTGTTTTTGTTTCTATTCAGCTAGTCTATGTGTTTTGGTTGGTGCATTTAATCCATTTACATTTAAGGTAATTATTGATATGTGTGTTCCTATTACTTTTTCTTAATTGTTTTGGGTTTGTTTTTGTAGGTCTTATTCTTTTCTTGTTTTTCCTGCTTAGAGAAGCTCCTTTAGCATTTGTTGTAAAGCTGGTTTTGTGGTGCTGAATCCTCTTAGCTTTTGCTTATCTGTAAAGGTTTTAATTTCTCCATCAAATCTGAATGAGATCCTTGCTGGCTAGAGTTATCTTGGTTGTAGGTTTCTCCGTTTCATCACTTTAAATATGTCCTGCCACTTCCTTCTGAATTGCAGAGTTTCTGCTGAAAAATCAGCTGTTAACATTATAGAGATCACCTTGTATGTTATTTGTTGATTTTCCCTTGCTTCTTTTAATATTTTTTTCTTTGTGTTTAGTTTTTGATAGTTTGATTAATGTATGTCTTGGTGTGTTTCTCCTGCATTTATCCTATATGGTACTCTCTGTGCTTCCTGGACTTGATTGACTATTTCCTTTCCCATATTAGGGAAGTTTTCAACTATAATTTCTTCAAATATTTTCTCAGTCCCTTTGTTTTTCTGTTCATCTTCTGGGACCCCTATAATTTGAATGTTGGTAATTTTTAATGTTGTTGCAGAGGTCTCTGAGATTGTCCTCAATTCTTTTCATTCTTTTTTCTTTATTCTGCTCTGTGGTAGTTATTTTCACTATTTTATCTTCCAGGTCACTTACCCATTCTTCTGCATCAGTTATTCTACTATTGATTCCTTGTAGAGAATTTTTAATTTCATTTATTGTGCTGTTCATTATTTTTTATTTGCTCTTTAGTTCCTCTAGGTTCTTGTTAAATGTTTTATGTGTTTTCTCCATTCTATTTCCAAGATTTTGGATCATCTTTACTGTCATTACTCTGAATTCTTTTTCAGGTAGACTGCGTATTTCCTCTTCATTTGTTTGTTCTGGTTGGTTTTTACCTTGCTCCTTCATCTGCTGTGTGTTTCTCAGTCTTCTCATTTTGCTTAACTTCCTTTGTTTGGGATCTCCTTTTCTCAGGCTGCAGGTTTGTAGTTCCCATTGTTTTTGGTGTCTGCCCCTAGTGGCTATGGTTTTTTCAGTGGGTTGTGTATGCTTCCTAGTGGAGGGGACTGGTGCCTGTGTTCTGGTGGATGAGGCTGGATCTTGTGTTTCTGGTGGATAGGACCACAGCTGGTGGTGTGTTTTGGGGTGTCTGTGACCTGATTATGATTTTAGGCAGCCTCTCTGCTAATGGGTGGGGTAGTGTTCCTGTGTTGCTAGTTGTTTGGCATAGGGTGTCCAGCACTGTAGCTTGCTGGTCCATGAGTGGAGCTGGGTCTTAGTGTTGAGGTGGAGATCTCTGGGAGAGCCCTTGCCAATCGATTTTATGTGGGGCTGGGAGGTTTCTGGTGGTCCAAAGTCCTGAACTTGGCTCTCCAACCTCAGAGGCTCAAGCCTCACACCCAGCCAGAGAACCAAGACACTGTCAGCCACATGGTGAGGTACTTGGGGAGTTTCTTTCCTTTTGGGAAATTTGAGGTTTTCTGCCAATGGTCAGTAAGTGTTCTGTAGGAGTTGGTCCACTTGTAGATTATTTTTGATATATTTGGGGAGAGAAAGGTGATCTCCACATCTTACTACTCTGCCATCTTGAAGTTCTGAATCTACAGAATCTTAAGTGAAGTTTTCTACACTATCTTAGGTAAAAATCTTATGTCAATAGGAGTTCCAGACACAAAGGTTGATAGATAAAGGGGAAATCCTCATGGAAATATAAAGTATGTTTTATTTGTTTGTATTTTTTGTTTTTAAACTAAGCAACTAGATAAGTAAAAAAGGCATAAAGTTATCCATCTTATTTCTAAAAGTATTGTGTCAGTTAGGAATACTTTTAATTCTCTGAAAGATAATTATAAACTTCAATATAAACTTTATAGGATAAATGGTAAATGCACCATATATTTTTTAAAACGTTATAACTCTTGGTAATATAAAAAAAGATTGAAATCACATTATCATGCCATATACAGAGAAATGTATTACCTGAAGAAGTGAAGATCAGTCCAAATATTTATATTAATTTGGAGCTAAATGTTGATTAATTTATTTTTGGTTGGTTGATTGATTCAATACATAAACTATTTTATACATTATACTCCTCACAGTTAAAAAATGCATATGACATAACTCATTCCCTCCAGGATTGCAAACTGGTTGAGGAGACATTTGCATATAAACAATATTTTTAAGTCAGAATAATTTTTTTTAATTTCTTTAGAATGCCCGAGGAGAATAAAAGAAGTAAAATAACTGAATGAGAATATAAAGAAATAACTTTAAGTACCTTTATACAGAAGAAGTGCTATTGAACTGGCTCTTGAAAGATGTGCTGGTACCAATGTGTTCTGGTTGTCTATTGCTTGCATTGAATTACTCAGAACTTAGTATATTAAAGTAATAATTATCATATTATTACATCTCACACTTCTGGAGGATGCTGGTTTCAGCTAGGCAATATTATGTAGGCATCTCTAATGAGTTCATATTCAGATGGTGGCTGAGGCTGGAGTTACACTGAATTTTAACTCACTCAGGTGAATGCTAGTTGACTGCAGATTGACTGAGATGAGAGCTGGGGTTTCCAGTCAAAACCAAAACCAAAACCAAAAAAACTATATAAGACCTTTTCATACTGTGTAGCTTTCATCATATTATGATGACTTGTTTCCAGGAGTCAGGGAACAAAGCTGACATCTGCAGCATTTGTAAGATTTAGCCTCACATGTCACTTACTATCATTTTCACTATATTCCATTGATTATGTCTACAACAAAGGACTGCTCAGTGTTAAGGTGAGGGCTTTTTAAGAAGAACATGTGGAGTGGAACATGTTGTGGTGAACATGTTTGGAAAACACAATCTGTCACATCTTATTGAATGTATGAATGAACAAAAGAAAGAAAAGCAAGACATTTCTATCAAATTAGCAGTATGTGGAAAACATCATGGTTATTTTTTCACCATTCATTGCCTCTTTTCTCTTAGCTCCCATCCTTGTTCCAGGGGCATAGTATAGCTTAGCTCACCTGAGGCAATCAAAAATTGCCCATGTCCCTGGCTAAAGTGATTGCTTTAGGATAGGGTGCATGCCCCAATTTGCCACATGTGGAAGAACTTTAGGACAAATTTCATAATTAAAAAACATACTTCTTTTTCTCAAATATGGATGAAGTTTTGTATATTCTAACATATATTTTAAGTTATCTTAAATTCATGAATAGAACATGCACTAAAATAAAATTGTAAATATAAGAGGCAGAGATGAGAAGAAATTAGGATTTTATTACATTATTTAGTCACAGTAATGAGCAAACCATGAAGTCTACTCTTGGACTTCCATGTATGTGAATTAATAATTTACATATTGTTTAAACCAGTATGCATGACTGTTTTCTAGAAACTTAAACATAACACAGTGTCTTACACTGCACTGCAGACAAAATTATATAATTAATTAATTTGTAATTAGGAGAGGAAAATTGATCTGATATTTGTTTTAGAGAAATTAATTTAGGAACAAAATGGAACGTGAATTTATGAGATGGCTATAGTGGTTCAAGCAGGTAATAATGGAGGAAGTTACATCTTAAGAGGGCTGAGATGGAGAAGACATGTCAAACAGGAGAGACATTAAGGAGGTATATTTGATTATAAAAATCCTAGAATTCTGTTGAAAGTGACTGGCTAGATGGTGCTATAATTCGAAGAGATATGAAACACAGGAAGAAAAGCTGGATTCAGGATGAAATATGGTCCTAGTCAAGTGCTTGTATGCAAAGAAGAATTTTTTTCAGATCTCTGATTATACTTTCTTGTGTTTATTTAAAAATAAAATTTTTAATAGCTCTCCTTCTGTGGTCTTTATAATATAGAGAACCTGATTTGAGTTCAGGGGAGGGCAGAATACAAGCAAAGAACAAGACACAGACCTTGTCTTTGAAGTAGCTTTAGAAAGTTTAGAAGTTTAGAAGTTTAAAATTCTAATATGTGTATTGATTTTACTTTGTGTTTTAATATATTTTACAAAAATAATAGTGGAATTTAGGGTAGAATGATTTCTGTTATTTCTTCTCACAGTTTTATCTTATCTTTATCTCAATACTTCAGCATCACTCGTCATTTTTATGCATTATAGAGAACTGATGTGGGCAAATAATTAATACATCTCCATGCTCCCCCTTATAAATGAGCATTATTTAACTAGTGCTTGCTAACTAAAAACACTTATAAACATAAATAAATTTTCTGAAAGCTTCCTGTTGCTGAGGAGAGACCAGGGATTTCAGGCAATTATTTTCTGGGTCATGCACTGTGGAAGATTATATTACCCTCCAAGGTATTTTAACAATTTCCTGACTGGTGAACTATAATACTGAATGAAGTGTGCCTAGAGATTAATAGTGGGGGTTTGCTTTTATTGCTGTTGTTATTTTCTCTGCTGGATAGAAACTAAATATCATCTTCCCAGGTGACATATAGGTCCCAGCCAGGCAATGTCCACTAAGTCTTAGATGTAACTTCTAAATTTCATGGACATATTTGGCACAAGTTAAAATATTGTGAAAAATTGAATTACCTTATCTACCTGAATAAAATGGATTAAGAGGCTCTGCTGCGATTACATTGTGGCTACATCTCTTCTCACTCAAATAATTTCTAAGAAATTCTCCTAAAGTGTCATTTGAGATTTAATGTAATTCTGGAATACAGATGTTATGATTGTTTCTCCCAATAAAAATGGGGACAACAGAGCAAAAATATTTTACAACCACTACCAAGGTTTAGATATGCTACCTTTTAGATTAATGCAAAAATTATAATACAGTAATATAATTTAGATCCAAAGTCTGGAAAGAAACAATTTCAAAGTCACTTTTTTTTACCCCTTGAAACATCAAGAGGGAATTATGACTAAAAAGGAAGAAACTGATACCCTGTTTCTCAAAGTTTCTAGACCGTATTGTTTTGATTAAATTGATGATAGGTATCTTAAGGAACAATACTGCATTACAGTCTTTACACATATGTTTTAAAGAACAACTATCCTTTTATATTTAGTCCCTCGGGGTCACTTTTATCCTCTCCAATCATGGCAAATACATAAAAAACAATCATCTTCTTTTTCAAATATTTTCTTTATGAGGTTTTAATTTCCATCTGATACTGGCTGGTATTACTGCTGAATGTACATGAAGATGAGTTACTCCCTCATATGTCCTCTTCAGCAAGCTAACCCCAATTGCTGCCATTGTTATCAAGTCTATTACAGAAGGCCAAAGTTTTCATCTCACCAGGCACAGTTTTAAGAAAATAGACCCCTTCAGGTGTCTTTGAAAAACTTGAAAGAAAACTGCACATGCAATTCTGCATCTTAGTTTTGGCTTACAGCTGAAGGTAGCACCATTGTTGTTAAACTGATTAAGGTGGCCTGGGTGGCAGCAAAGGACAAGAAGCCAAACAACAGAGAGTCCTCTAAAATTTAATCTAGTTCTTGGTGCCCAAGGAGAAATCCCATCAAAATTTAGAGGATTGCAGTTCAAAAGCCCCTTTATTTGATCTCAATCAATACATGTTTTTAAAATGCTGTCTTTAGAAGTATTGTATTAAATAAGAGAATTTCTCCACAGGTAAGAAACAACTGAAATCACTGAAGAGAATGTAACATGATATTGCAGATTTTCTCTGTTGATTATGTTTGAATTAATGAATTAATTTAGGATTCCATCAAGGACTTTAAGAGAGAAGGTTTAGTTCATTATATTTTTAGTTTAATCATAATAAGCAAGGTATTTTCTACATCATTTCTTTATGTCTCCATTTCCCACTTATTTTATCACCACCTTAATACATATCCTTCCCTTTGGGTTGTTTTGTTAATATCAATTTTAAATCACAATTACTGACATTAAGCTATATAGCTCCTTCAGTGATGTTTTTCCTTTTTCATTCAACTCTTAGTTTTAAATTATGTCCATGGAGTTTTGTGAACATTCAGATTCGTACAACTACATGGTTGTACATAATAGAAACCAACATTGCCACCTAGTCTACCATAAATAACTGCTCCAGGTATCTTTGCATATGTACAACTTATGAAGCTATGTGAACATTTCTTCAGGATATTATACAAGAATAAAGTTACTAGAGTAGATACAAATACAGATATTTCCAAATTACTTTCCTTAATGACTACAGTTTCCTGTATATATTCATATAGTCTCTGTTAAATATATATTTACATAAGATTGAGATTTTTAGTGGACCTGAAATTGATAAGGGTTTAAATAAAATGATAAATAATATATTATATTAAATATCTTCACTTATAAACTAGTTGCTGGCTTAAAGGTATCACAGGGCAGCATACTAATGTTGAAACTCAAGTGAACTATTTTTAATATGTTCATTGCATATATATATATAATGGATAAAATACACACATATATCAAATGCATGAAAAGTCAGAAAAAATATAAATTTTACATGTGAAATTTGATGGAAAGTCCTACCTAGGAGTACATATACATATATGTGTATACACACACGTATACATATTCTCTAGCAAAGTTTTTGTGTATGCATGTGTATTTATTTTATTTAAAATTTTTACATTTGTGTGTATATATATATATATGTTTCAAAGTGACTGATTCCATCAAATTTCATTTATAAAATAAGACATTTTTTGAAACTAACAATCATTTGAAATAAATATGCTTTTATGCTAAAAATAAAATTTAAAAAATATTTCTGTAAATTAATTGAATATAATTATTAATAATTTTGCCAGAGTAAAAAGATGCTATACACAAAATTCAGAAATAGCTCTATAGAAACAATATGGGGTACTTTTACTATAATTTCAAATACATCTTTTTAAATTGAGGTATATTTGGTTTACAGTGTTGTGTTAGTTTCTGGCATACAGCAAAATGATTTATATATATATATATATATATATATATATATATATAT
>NW_021697799.1:201483-395850 GCF_005190385.1 Monodon monoceros | reverse complement strand
ATATATATATATATATATATATATATATATATATATATGAATCTTTTTCGTATTCTTTTCCATTGTGGTTAATTATAAAATATTGAATATATTTCCCTGTGCTATATAGTAGGACTTTGTTGTTTATTTTATATACAATAGTTTGTATGTCCTAATCCTAAACTCCTAATTTATTCCTCCCCCACACCCTTGCCTCTTTGGTAACCATACATTTGTTTTCTATGTCTTTGATTCTGTTTCTGTTTTGTAAACTAGTACATTTGTATCATATTTTAGATTCCACATATAAGTGATATCATATGAAAATTGCCTTTCTCTTCTGATTTACTTCACTTAATATGATAATTTCTAGGCCCATCCATGTTATATATCATGTTTATCCATCTATTTCTATCTATCTATCTATCTACCTATCTATCTATATATATATATATATACATATACATATATACCACATATTCTTTATTCATTCATCTCTTGATGGACATTTAGGTTGCTTCAGTGTCTTGGCTATTGTAAATAATGTTGCTATGATATTGAGGTGCATGTGTTGTTTTTTTTTTCTTTTTTTTTGCGGTACGCAGGCCTCTCACTATTGTGGCCTCTCCCGTTGCAGAGCACAGGCTCCGGATGCACAGGCTCAGTGGCCATGGCTCATGGGCCCAGCTGCTCTGTGGCATGTGGGATCCTCCCGTACCAGGGCACGAACCCGTGTCCCTTGCATCGGCAGGCAGACTCTCAACCACTGCACCACCAGGGAATCCCAGAGGTGCATGTGTCTTTTTGAAGTATGGTTTCCTCAGGATCTATATGCTCAGGAGTGGGATTGCTGTATCATATGATAAGTCTATTGTTTTTAATAAGTCTAGTTTTTTAAGGAACCTTCATGCTGTTTTCCATATTGGTTAGAATTGCAAATACATATCATATCCAGAGGGACACTGATAAGAAATTAATACAACTTTGAAAAATGAGGACTTTTGATTAACAAAAATGTCTTCTCTTTGTCAATCCTTCTTTGAATTGTTCAAATGTAAATGTAAGCAAAATTTATTTCTATAGTAATTTTGTTTTAAACTGGCAAGTGTAATATGAAAAGCAGAAAATAATTCAAGTCCTACATTTATTAATTTTTCTTTGTAAATAGGCTGAGTATTATGTATCAACTTAAGAATGCTCCCTGGGTTATTTTCTAGTGGATTTATAGTACCAAGGATAGATTGATCAAATGCATAATCTAATAAAGTTATTTTAAAAGAAAGCCTTTAATTCAGATTTGTCACATGATAAAGTTCCAGGCAGAAAGATTAAGAATTGTTCCATTATATGATTTTAAAAGATAATTTATAGAATAATTCAAATGATAGGAAACTAAGAATAAATATTAAAGTAAAAAGAAATACTTTCCAACCTTAATTTCTACGAGATTTTTAAACGTCAAAATAATTATTTTTTCAGTAGTAATATCATCATGATATAAAATATTGAAGGAAGCAAACATTCAAACAAGATCACTCATAAAACCACTACACAAACAGAATTACTGTAACAGGGTGATTAGTGGGTATAATATGATCCACTGAGCTATTTCACTATTCTTGGAATTTTTTTCTACATATTTGCAATTACAAAAAACGTAAATCAAAACGTCTTCTTTATTTAAAGTATGCTTTTTCCATGTCACATTGTATAAATTATTATTAAATTTCAATTTATTGTACAAAACAGTTGTCTCAGTATGTTTAAGATGTTATAACCAAATGCCATATACTGGTGACTTATAAGCAGCAACAACAAAAATTTATTACTCTGCTGGATGCTAGGAACTCCAAGATCAAGGTGCCAACAGATTCAATATCTGGTGAAGTCTTATTTCCTGGTTTATAGACAGCAGTCTTCTTGTTGTAACTTCATATGGCAGTCTCTTTTATAAGGGAACTAATCACATTCATGAGAGTTCCACCTTATTACCTAATCACTACCTAAAAGTTTCATTTCCTAATACCATCACTTTGGGGATTAGGTTACAATATACGAATTTTGAGAAGACACAAGCATTCAGTCTAAATGGTATAAATTATTTAAGGTTTTAAGTTATATTACCAACAAATTTTCAAACAAAATTATTTGTATTTACAATGTCAATAGAAATATACATGTGAAGTATGTTCTATTACATTTTTTCCAAAACTGAATATTTAGTTTAAAAGCTACAGTAGGCTACACTTGTACATATTTACTTTACACCCTCAATATTTTTACCAATTATATTGTTTATTTTATCCATTGTTTGTCTAGTAATTTTTATTACTGTGTTCTTTGATTATTTTTTATCTTATAGTTAAATTAGTACTCTATTTTGTAATAAATTACTATAATTATGTAAAAATAATACAAAATATAACAATCTTTTACATTTCATAGTTCAGCTGTAATCTATTTTATTCTGAAAACATATTAATGTCAGTGTTTTTATATTTAAAACATAATTATGGTATTTTTGCTTATGAAAATATTTATTACAATAATATTCACCCTACATAAATAAAGAAGATATATTATCTCTATAGTTTTCCACCAATAATATCTCCATCACCAATGTGATATCTGGCTCAAAATAAAATATTTTATGTTACCTTCACATCTGGAAATAAATGTTTAAGAATTGTGTGATGTCTGATCATACACAATATCTTTCATATGATTAAAAAATCCAGGTAAAAGCATTCCTTTCACTGGTAACCATATATGCAAATATGCCTTATTTGTATTTCCTTGCTTACGTCAAGTTAATTTTAAGAGTACAGGCCAACATAGTGAAGGGAGAAGTAGGTACCTTGAGCTGCAAATAGCTTTTAACGTGCAGAAAATACCTGAAATCTCTAATCAAAATTTGTTGATCATCCAGAATCATAAATTTTCTTTCTTAAAACTATTGTATTTTAAAAATAACTAAAAGGCCATTTATTCAACAAATATGTATTTCATATCTACTATATGAGAGTTACAACAAAGAGGAAACACAAGGAGTGTTTCTCATAGAATTTACATCTTAATTAGAGAGATATAAAATAAATTAATTATAGAAAGTGAAGTGATAGTGAAGTGGTATGTATGCAGCAAGGAGATACAGAAAACAATTTTATATAATGTGTTTACTAAAGGTCTGTCTAAGAAGATGACATTTGAACAAGCTTTTGTAAAGTTTATAATTTAGAATACTACTTAAACAATTAATAGATTTTTAAAAAGTAACCTAAACTCAAACGCAGTTGAGAGAAAAAAAAAAGAACAGACAAGCATTACTGGATACAACACATAGGGGATTTAAAGCAAAAAATCACTAAAGATGAGAGGAGAGAGTATTTAATACAAGTGACTGGTAGCAACACAAAGCACATAGTTGATGAGTTGTCAGAATTGTCACATACAGTTTTATGCAGATAATGATGTTTATGTGAAGCACAGTGCTAAAGGGTGCCATCCGTAATGTGGCTGGCATCTTGATCATAGATAACATATGCCACAGACTTTTCAGAGAATCTCTGGGGGAGCAAAGTAAGGGGTGATTACAAATTTTTTCTTGGATCAGCTCTAAAGAGTGGGAGAGAGAAAAAAGTCATGCAAACAGGGGTCATTCAGTTCCGTTAGGTATAGAAGTCTATACCAGAAATCATGAAGTTCCTCCACTTACCAATCATGACAGAGAAGAACATCTTCAGGTATCTATTATGACCTACTTTAGTGTATTTGTTTTATTATTACAGAAAGAATGGTCTCTTCAGGGTGTTTATAATCACACATCGTCTGTTCCCTTACAGATGTTATTTCACACCATCTTATAAAAATAAACTTATAAGCATTTTTCAAGACTTATTCATTTTAAATAAGCCTCATAAATTCTGCCTGAATAACTCACCCAGCTGTTGCCCTATCTTTTCTCTGTCTCTTTACACAGTTTCCTGGAAATAATAGGATTAACTCCCAATATCAGCTTCCTTATCTTCTAATATTTCTCCAATGTCTTATTTCTACATTGACTAATTTCTAGAAGAAAAATATTAGTTTAAAGAATTTAACTGACCATCATATTCTGTTAGCAAACCTTCCTCCTACCAATATTAAAAGTAGTCAAAGTGTTAGATGCCTATTTTCTTGTTCTATTGACCTTAAGCTAATTGAGGAATGAATCTTACACAACTTAGTGTTTCTACTAATAAACAAAGAATACACATATAAGGGGAGACACATACATATTTGTGGTATGACACATTGATTGAATAAATGAATGAATGAATGAATGCTAATTGGCTAAATGTTAGCTATATAAATTAACTTTGTTTTTTGTATTAAAGACTATCTTGATTCTTGGATACAGGTTAAAGGATTTAGGGGTGAAGTGTCATGATGTCTACAACTAAATTCTGAAATATAGTTGACATACAATATTATATTACTTTCAAGTGTACCTCTAATGATTTAACATTTGCATATGTTATGAACTGGTTACCATGATAAATGTAGTAACCTTCTGTCTCTATACAAAGTTATTACAATAATGTTGATGATATTCCTCATTCAGTATATTACAGCCTCACGGCTGATCTATAGCTAGAAATTTGTACCTCTTAATCCTTTTACTTATTTTATCCCCACCACAGCCCACTCTGGAAAATACTCCTTTCTGCTCTGTATCTAAGAGACTGTTTTCATTTTGTATTATTTGTTGTTGTTTAGATTCCACATAAAAGTGAGGTCATAACATAATTGTCTTTTTCTGTTCAACTTATTTCACTTAGCATAATATCTTCTAGAAACATCTATTTTGTCACACCATATCTTTATTATTCACTCATCTATCAATGGAAACTTAAGTTGCTCATATATCTTGGCTATTGTAAAAATACTTCAATGTACATTAGTGTGCATATATCTTTTTGAATTTTTTTCCTGTTTATTTCAGGGAAATACTCACAGTGAAATTTCTGGATTATATGACAGTTCTCCTTTTAATTTTTTGAGGAAGCTTCATACTTTTTTCCACATTTACTGCACAACTGGTAATCCTAAGAGTACACAAGGGTTCCCTTGTATCCACATCCTCTCCAACTCTTGATATTTGTTGTATCTTTTTATAATAGTCATTCTGACAGATGTGGGTTGGTATCTCATCTTGGTTTGATTTGCATTTCCCTGATGATTAGTGATTTTGAGCATCTCTTGATGTGTCTGTTGGCCATCTGTATGTCTTCTTTGGAAAAATTTCTATTCGGATTCTCTTCCTATATTTTAATTGAGTTGTTTGCTTTTTGGATTTCAGTAATATGTGTTTTTTACAATATTTTGGATAGTAACCCCTTAACAGATATATCATTAGCAAAAATCTCTCCTCTTCAGTAAGCTGCCTTTTCATCTACTTGATAGTTTAATTCCTTGTGCAAAATCCTTTTAGTTTGATGTAACCCCATTTGTTTACTTTGCTTTTGTATCCCTTGACTAAAGAGACATATCCAGAAACAAAACCAAACAAACCATTGCTAAGGCCAATGTCAAAGATCAGGTCTATGTTTTATTCTAGGAGTTTTATGGTTTCAGGTTTTACATTTAAGTCTTTAATCCATTTTGAATTTATTTTTATGTATAGTGTGAGAAAGTAATCCAGTTTAAATTTTTGCATGTAGATGTCCAGTTTTATTGAAGAGGCTGTCTTTTCCCCATTGTGTATTCTTCATTCCTTTGTTGTAGATTATTGATCATATAAGTGTGGGTTTATTTATGGGCTCTCTATTCTGTTCCATTAATCCATGTGTCTGCTTTAGTGCCAGTACCATGCTGATTACTGTACTGTCCTAGTTTTAGTATAGTTTGAAATCAAGTTTTGTTCTCCTTTCTCAGGAGTGTTTTGGTTATTCAGGGTCTTTTATGTTCCCATATAAATTTGGAATTAATTGTTTTGGTTCTGTGAAAAATGATTTTGGTGTTTTGATAGTATTTGCATTGAATCTGTAGGTTGCCTTTTGTAGTATGGTCATTTTAGCAATTTAATTCTTCCAATCCATGAACACAGTACATCTTTCCATTTACTTGTGTTGTCTTAAATTTCTTTCATCAATATCATATAATTTTCAGAGTATAAGACTTTTACTCCCTTGGTTGGATTAATTCTTAGTTATTTTATTCTATTTGATGCAGTTGTAAATGGGATTTTCTTAATTTCTCTTTCTAGAGTTTGTTGTTAGAGTATAGACTCTCAATTGATTTTTATATATGAATTTTGTATCCTGAAACTTTACTGGATTCATTAATTAGGAATGGTTTCTTTGTAGCATTTTTAGGATGTTCTAGACATATTTTCATGTCATCTACAAAGAGTGACCATTTTACTTCTTCCTTTCCAACTTGACTTCCTTTTATTTATTTTTTTCTGACTTCAGTAGCTAGGACTTTCAATGTTATGTTGAATAAAAGTGGCAACAGTGGGCATCCCATGTCTTGTTCTTAAGCTCAGATGAAATGCTTTCAGCTTTTCAAGTAAAGTGTGATGTTGACTATGTGTTTGTTATATATGACCTTTATTTGTTTGAGTTATGTTTCCTCTATGCTCATTTTGTTGAAAGTTTTTATCATAAATATATGTTGAATTTTGTCAAGAGCTTTTTATGCATCTATTGAGATAATCATATGATTTTTATTCTTCAATTTGTTCATGGGCTGTATCATGTTGATTGATTTACATATATCAAACCATCTTTGCATACTTGGGATAAATCCCACTAACTGATTATGGTGTATGATCTTTTTAAAGTATTGTTGAATTCAGTTTGCTAATATTTTGTTAAGGATTTTTGCATCTGTTTTCATCAGTGATATTGTATTGTATTGTGTGTGTGTGTGTGTGGTGTCTGTGTCCTGTTTTGGTATCAGGGTGATACTAGTCTCATAGAATGAGTTCAGAAACATTCCCTCCTCCTGTGTTTTTGGAATAGTTTGAGACAGATGGGTGTTAACTCTTTAAATTTTTGCAGAATTTTCCCATGAAGTCATCTGGCTCTGAACTTTTGTTTGCTTGGAGTATTAAAATTATTGATTCAATTTCATTACTGGCAATTGGTCTGTTTATATTTTCTATTCCTTCTGGATTCAGTCTTGGGAAATTTTACATTCTAGAAATGTATCCATTTATTTTAGGTTGTCCATTTTATTGGCATTTAATTGTTCATAGTAATCTCTTATGATTCTTTGTATTTTTGTGGTGTTCTTTGTAACATAACATAACACAACCTGCTTCACTTCTCATTTTATTTATTGGTCCTGCTCTCTTCTTTTTTTTGATGAGTCTGGCTAAAGGTTTATCAACTTTGTTTCTCTTTATAAAAAAAAAAAACAGCTCTTAGTTTCATTGATCTTTTCTATTGTTCTTTTAGTCTCTAATTATTTCTGCGCTGATCTTTATTATTTCTTTCCTTCTAGTAACTTTGGGTTTTGTTTCCTCCAGTTACTCTAGGTTTAATGTCGGTTGTATATTTGAGATTTTTCTTATTTCTTGAGGGGCTTGTGTCACTATGAACTTCCCTCTTAGGACTGCTTTTGCTGTGAAACAGATAGATTGTGGATCATTGTCTTTCCATTTTAATTTGCCTCCAGGTTTTAAAATATTCTTCGTTCATTTTTATAGTGACTCATTGGTTGTTTAGTATCATGTTGCTTAGTTTCCATTCGTTGGTGTTTTATGGAATTTTTTTTCCTATAGTTAATTTCTAGTCTTACAACCTTGTGGTCAGAGTACATGCTTGATCTGATTTCAATCTTCTTACATTTATTAAAACTTGTTTTGTGGCATAGCACATGATCTATCCTGGAGAACATTCCAAGTTCACTTGAAAAATAATGTATTCTGCTACTTTTGGATGAAATGTTATATCGGGCTGTCCAAAAAGTTTGTTTGGGGCCAAAAAGTATATATATATATATATATATATATATATATATACACACACACATCTGGTCTAGGGTCGTTTAAGGCCAATGTTTACTTATTGATTTTCATTCTGGATAACTTGTTTATGATGTACATGTGATGTTAAGTCCCCTACTATTGTTGCGCTACTGTCAACTTTTTCCCTTTGTGTGTGTTAATATTTGCTTTATGTATTTAAGTGCTCCTGTGTTGAATGCATATATATTTACAATGATTATATCTTTTTGTTAAATTGATCCTTTTATCATTATGAAATGTCATTTTTTGTCTCTTATTACAGTCTTTGTTTTAAAGTCTAATATGTCTGGTATAAGTATGGGTATCTCAGCATTCTTTTCATTACTATTTACATGGAAAACATTTTCTATCCTTTCGTTTTCAAATTGTGTGTGTTTAGCTCTGAAGTGAATCTATTTATGCAGTATACAGATGGGTCTTGTTTTTATCCATTCAGCCACTCCATGTATTTTGACTGAAGCCCTTAGTCATTTACACTTAAAGTCATTATTGATGGGAGTCAAAGTGACGGAGGAGTAAGAGGACATGGAATTCATCTCTCCTCACAAATGCACCAAGAATACATCTGCAAATGGAATAATTCTCACAGAGCACTGGCTGAACACTAGCAGAGGACCTCAGATACCTGAAAGTCCAAGAAATAACCCCGCATAACTGTGTAGAATGAAAGAAAGAAGAAGGTAAAAGGAAGAGGAGAGGAAGTGGGACAGAACCTGTGCCCCTTGGGGGGACTTGAAGGAGAGGAGACATTCCCACATCTATGGACACCCCTTCACCAGTGGGGAGATCAGCTGGGACAGAAGGAGAGCTTCAGGGGCTATTGGATGATAGTGCAGCAACTGGTCTATGGCAGGCAGGACAAAGTGAAACCTACATTGATGGTCTGTGCCACAGCCTTGTATACCCCAACCTTATACATGTGTCCACCATTGTAGTAGGGGCTAGGTGCTGGGATATAGAGTTTGGAGAGCAAACCCAGGGAGAGGACTGCTGTTGGCTGCAAGGAGACAGCCTCAGAGGATGGGAGTGAGGAAATCCACAACAGGGAATTCTTGTGGAAGAAGTGAAGCGACATTGTTGAGTGATGTGAAAAGGGAGGGTTGAGACATCCATTTGAGCCTCTCTCCCCACATGCCAGTCCCTGCTTCCCTGGGCACTAGGTAGGGCCCCCAGCAAAGTCAGCTCTCTTGTGCCCATGGCCACTGGCTTCCCCATGGGCCTTGTCACAACCAGGGCTTGCTCTCTCACATCCAAGGCCAAGCACTAGGAAGGGTGTCCACCAGGGCTGGCTCTTTCATGCTTGCAGCCATCAGCTACTCCATGTGGCTCCTCACCACCAGGACTCCCATGACATTGACTTCCACAACTCTACGGCCCCTTCTTACCAGGGAAGACTCGTGTGTCCAGGGCAGTCTGGGGAGCAGACTGGTGTGGGTGACACACATACAGAGGTGGGACTGAAAACACACCTAAGCCCAGGGGCTGTGCAAATAAAGAAGAAATTCTTAAATCTCTCTACACAGCTGTGCAAACTGTGAATTGGCATGCTGTGACTGGCTTTGTAAACTCAGTGCCTACAGAACATCTGAATGGATGAGTGCTCCTGCAACCAAGACTGGTCTAGCTTTAGCAGCTATAGGCTTTGTGGGCATGCACACACAGAGGATGGAACAGACCAGAGTCTCAGCTGCCCCATGGCATCCACAGCAAGCTCAGATCCATGTTTACTGCAATCCTGGGACATGATATCAGTTAATCTCTATGCTGTGGCCTGGTGAAAACAATGCTTGAGAGACATCAGGACCAATTGGCAGCATATCGATGGTTAAGGTGGGGCCAAGAGCTGTGCCAACAACAGTGAAATCTGAGAGCTCACACAGTGGGTGAAATGTGACACAAGAGCACACACACATGTGAATAGCTCCAGAAAAGGAATACTGAGCAGCTTCTCTCCCAGTGGGAGTGCTCCAGTCCCACCTACTTCACACTGCAGATCAGAAACATGGCTAAGAAACAGATCTGGGTATATCTACTCCAACAACTAGAAATCAGACCCCACCTCTGACAAGGCAGTGACAACTACAAAGCAAAGTTTAGGCCCTGTTCAATATCCAATGCAGGCTCTCATCACCACAACATCAGTCACATCTCTTATAAAGGGATAATGGTCTGCATGCACTGAGGAAATAGGTAGCAGACATCTATGCTAAAAACAACCTTCACACCAAAATATATTAAACCCATGCAGGCTACACAGGGATGTTCCAACATAAAATAACCCTCCAAGACACTCTGAGGGTATGGAATCTAGTGGAAGAATGCCCAGAGCATTTAGTCTGGAAGGTCAGAAGGGCTTGAATACAAGAGCTCAATAGGGATGGAGGAAACAGAGAATCCAATCTTGGAAGGTGCGCAGAAGTTCTCACATGCACTGGGACTCAGCACAAAGCAGTACCTCCATAGGAACCTGGCTACACCTACCTAAGGGTCTTGGAAGGTCTCCTGGGGAGGTGAAGGTTGACTATAGCTCACTGTGAGGGCAAGGACACTGGAAGTGAAAGCCTCAGGGAATATTGATCAGAGTAAGCTCTCCTGGAGGTCCATATTTCAGCATCAAGGCCCAGCCCAAACACACATTGTGCAGGCTCCAGTGCTGGAAAGCCTCAGGCCAAACAACCAACCAGATAGAAACACAGCCCCACCCATCAGAAGACAGGATGTAAAAAGTCATACTGAGGGACTTCCCAGTTGATAAGACTCCATGCTCCCAATGCAGGGGGCCCAGGTTCAATCCTTGGTCAGGGAACTAGATCCCATTTGCATGTCGCAGCTGAGATTTTGCATGCCAGAACTAAGAAGCCCATGAGGCACAACTAAGGAGTCTACATGCTGCAACTAAGAAGCTGATGAGCTGCAGCTAAGGAGCCCACCTGTCACAACTAAGACCCAGTACAACCAAATAAATAAATAAATATAAAAAAAAGTCATACTGAGCCAACAACCTCCTCAAAACACACTCTTTGACATGGCTCTGATCATCAGAGGGACAAGACATAGCTCCACCCACCAGAGGCAGGCACCAGTCCCTCCCCACAGAAAGGCTGCAGAAGTGCCTGGACCAACCTTACTCACTGGGGGCAGACACCAGAAGCAAGAGAAACTATGATTTTGCAGCCTGTGGAAAGGAGACCAGAAACACAGAAAGGTAGAAAAATGAGATAACAGAGAAATATGTTGAAAACAAAGAAAAAATATAAAAACCTACAGAAAAACTAAATGAGGAGGAGATAGGCAAAATCTTGGAAAATGAATGAAGCCACAGATTGAGAAGACACAACAAATGTTTAAAAAGTAGCCAGAAATTTTAAAGAACAAAAAACAGAGATAAACAATACAATCACTGAAAGGAAAAATACAATAGAAGGAATCAATAACAGAATAACTGAGGCAGAAGAATGAGTAAGTGAGCTGGAAGACAGAGTGGTGGAAATCACTGCATAGAACAGAATAAATGAAAAATAATTAAGAAATGAAGACAGTCTCAGAAACCTGTGAACAATATCAAATGCAACAAAATTCTCAGTATAGGGTTCCCAGAAGGAGAAGATAAAGGGTCTGAGAAAATATTTGAAGATATTATGGACAAAAACGTCCCTAACATGAGAAAGCATACACTCACTCAACTCCAGGAAGTGCAGAGAATCCCATACAGGATGAAACCAAGGAGGAACATGCCAAGACACATATTAATAAAACTGACAAAAATTAAAGACAAAGAAAAAATAATAAAAGCAACAAGAGAATAGCAACAAATAACATACAAGGGAATCCCCATAATGATATCAACTGATTTTTCAGCAGAAACTCTGCATGCCAGAAGGGAGTGGCATGATATATTTCAAGTGAAAAAAGAGAAAAACCTACAAACAAGAATACTCTATGCAGCAAGGGTCTCATTCAGAATCAATGGAGAAATCAAAAACTTTACAAACAAGCCAAAGGAAACAGAATTCAGCACTACCAAACCAGCTTTACAACAAATACCAAAAGTTCTTTTCTAGGCAGGAAAGAGACCAGCAACTTAAAACAACCCTGTACATATAAGGCTGCTATATCAAAACCTCACGACAACAGCAAACCCTAAACTAAAATAGATACACATGCACACACACACAAACACACACACAAAGCAACCCAAATACAACACTAGAGATGGCCATCAAACCACAAGAGGAGAGAAGAAAAGATGAAGAGAAGAAAAAAGTCCAACAAAAACAAACCCAAAACAATTAAGAAAATGACAATAGGAACATATATATAGATAATCACCTTAAATGTAAATAGATTATTTTCTCCAACCAAAGGACATAGCCTGGCTGAATGAATATAAAAAAAAAGACCTGTATACATTCTGTCAACAAGAGATCCACTTCAGACCAAGGGACACATACAGACTGAAAGTGAAGAGATAGAAAAAGATATTCCACACAAATGGAAATCAAAAGAAAGCTGGAGTAGCAATACTCATTTCAGAAAAAAAAGAAGATTTTAAAATAAAGACTGTTACAAGAGCCAAGGAAGGACTCTACATAATAATCAAAGGATCAATCCAAGGATAAGACATAACAAATGTAAATATATAGGCACCTAACATAGGAGTACCTCAATATATAAGGCAAATGTTAAGAGCCATAAAAGGGGAAATTGAAGGTAACACAAAATTAGTGGGGGACTTTAACACCCCACTTACTCCAATGGAGAGATCATCCAGACAGAAAATTATTAAGGAAACACAAGGCTTAAATGACACATTAAACCAGATAGACTTAATAGATATATATAGGACATTCCATCTGAAAGCAGCAGAATAAACTTTCTTTTCAAGTGCACATGGAACATTCTCCAGGATAGATCATATCTTGGGCCACAAATCAAGCCTTGGTAAACTTAAGAAAGTTGAAATCATATCAAGCATCATTTCTGACCACAATGCTTTGATATTAGAAATGAATTACAGGGAAAAAAAACAAACACATGGAAGCTAAACAATATGTTAATAAACAACCAATGGATCACTGAAGAAGTCAAAGCAGAAATCAAAGAATACCTAGAGACAATTGACAGCAAAAACATGACAATCCAAAACCCGTGAGAAGCCACAGGCACATTTCAAAGAAGGAAGTTTATAGCAATAACTTCTTATGTCAGAAAACATGAAAAACTCAAATAAACAACCTAAACTTATACCTGATGCAACTTAGAGAAAGAAGAACAGACGAAACCTAAAGTTAGTCAAAGGAAATAAATCATAAAGATCAGAGCATAAATAAATGAAATCAAGACAAAGAAACAATAGCAAAGGTCAATGAAACTAAAAGCTGGTTTGAGAATATAAACAAAATTGATAAACTTTTAGCCAGATTCATCAAGAAAAAAAGGAAGAGGACACAAATCAATAAAATTAGTAATGAAATAGGATAACATACACCACAGAAATACAAAGGATCATAAGAGAGGACTACAGGCAACTATACACCAATTAAATGGACAACCTAGAAGAAATAGACAAATTCTTAGAAAGTTACAAACCTCCAAGTCTGAACCAGGAAGAAATAGAAAATATGAAGAAACCAATCACAAGTACTGAAGTTCAAATTGTGATTAAAAAACTTCCAACAAACCAAAGTCCATAACCAAATTGTTTCACAAGCAAATGCTGTCGAACATTTAGAGAAGAGTTAAAACCTATCCTTCTCAAACTAATCCAAAAAATTTCAGAGAAAGGACCACATTCAAGCTCATTCAATGAGGCCACCACTTGTTTGGCCATTCAATTGATGGCCAATGAGGCCATCAAGGCGACCCTTGATCCCAAAAGCAGACAAAGATATCACAGAATAGAAAATTACAAACCAATATCATTGATGAACATAGATGCAAAAATCTTCAACAAAATACTAGCAAAAAAAATCGAACAACACACTGAAAGGATCATACCCCATGATCAAGTTGATCAAGTGGGGTTTATTCCAGGAATGCATGTATTTATTAATATATACAAATCAATCAATGTGATAAACCATATTAACAAACTGAAGGACAAAAACCATATGATCATCTCAATAGATGCAGAAAAAGTTTTCAACAAAATTCAAAACCCATTTATGATAAACACTCTCCAGAAAGTGGGCAAAGATGCAACATGACTCAGCATAATAAAGGCCATATACAACAAACTCACAGCAAACATTGTTCTCAATGGTGAAAAACTGAAAACATTTCCTCTTAGATCAGGAACAAGACAGAATGTCTATTCTCAGCACTGTTATCCAACATAATTTTGGAAGTCCTAACAATGACAATCAGTGAAGAAAAATAAATAAAAGGAGTCCAAATTGGAAAAGTAGAAGTAAATCTATCACAGTTTGCAGATGACATGATCCTATATATAGAAAATTCTAAGGATGTTACCAGAAAACTACTAGAACTCATCAATGAATCTGGTAAAGTGGCAGGATACAAATTAGTACACAGAAATCTCTTGAATTACATTAACAACAAAAGATCAGAAAGAGAAGGTAAGGAAATAATCTTACTTACCATCGCAAGTGAGGCAAAAGACCTGTACTTAGAAGACTATAAGGTGCTGATGACAGAAATCAAAGATGACACAAACAGATGGAGAGATACACCATGTTCTTGGATTGGAAGAATCAATATTGTGAAAATGACTATACTGCCCAAAGCAATCTACAGATTTAATGCAATCCCTATCAAATTACCAGCAGAATTTTTCATAGAATTAGAACAAAAATTTTTACAATTTGTTTGGAAACACAAAAGACTCTGAATAGCCAAAGCAATCTTGAGAAAAAAATAAATGAAGGAGCTGGAGAAATCAGGCTCCCTGACTTCAGACTATACTACAAAGCTACAGTAATCAAAACAGTATGGCACTGGCACAAAAACAGAAATGTAGAGCAATGGAACAGGACAGATAATCCAGAGATAAAGCCACACACCTATGGTCACCTAAATTATGACAAACGAGGCAAGAATATACAATGGAGAAAGGACAGTGTCTTCAATCATTGATGTTGGTAGAACTGGACAGCAACATGTAAAAAAATGAAGTTAGAACATTCTCTAACACCATGTACAAAAATAAACTCAAAATGGATTAAAGACCTAAATATATGACTGGATACTATAGAGCTCTTAGAGGAAAACATAGCCAGAACACTCTCTGACATAAATTGCAGCAAGAACTTTTTTGATCCACCCATTACATTATTGAAAATTAAAACAAAAATAAACAAATGAGACCTAATTAAACTTAAAATCTTTTGCACAGCAAAGAAAACCATAAACAACAAAAAAAGACAACCCACAGAATGGGAGAAAATATTTGCAAATGAAGTGACCAACAAGGGATTGATATGCAAAATATACAAACAGCTTCTGCAGCTCAATATCAAAAAAAGCAAACAACCTAATCAAAAAGTAGCTAGAAGATCTAAATAAATGTTTCTCCAAAGACATACAGATGGCCAAAAACACATGAAAATATGCTCAATATCACTAATTATTAGAGAAATGCAAATAAAAATTATGAGGTATCACCTCATACAAGTCAGAATGGCCATCATCAAAAAATGTACAAACAATAACTGCTGGAGAATGTATGGAGAAAAACGAACCCTCCTACACTGTTGGTGGGACTGTAAATTGGTACAGCCACTATGGTGAACAGTATGGAGTTCTTTGAAAGACTAAAAATAGAGTTACCATATGATCCAGCCATCTGACTCCTGGGCATATATCCAGAGAAAACCATAATTCAAAATGACACATGACAATGTTTACTGCAACACTAGTTACAATAGCCAGGACATGGAAACAACCTAAACGTCCATCAACTGTGGAATGGATAAAGAACGTGAGGTACATATATCAATTTACAATGGAATATTACTCAGTGATTAAAAAAAGAATGAAATAATGCCATTTGCAGCTACATTGGATGGATTTAGAGATTGTCATACTGAGTGAAGTAAGTCAGACAGAGGAAACAGATATCATATCACTTATATGTGGAATCTTAAAAAGTGGTACAAATGAATCTATTACAAAACAGAAATAGAGTCACAGATGTAGAAAACAAGCTTATGGTTGCGAGGGGAAGGGTGGAGGAATAAATTGGGAGATTAGGATTGACATATATGCACTGCTATATATATATATATAAAATAGATAACTATTAAGAATCTACTGTACAGCACAGGGAAATCTACTCATTTCTGTCTAATGACCTATATGGGAATAGAATCTAAAAAAGAGTGGATATATGTATATGTATAAATGATTCTCTTTGTTGTACAGTATAAACTAACAAGACATTGTAAATCAACTATATTCCAAGAAAATTAATTTAAAAAATAAGAATAAATTAAATTTTTAAAAAGTAATTATTGATAGGTATGTATTATTGCTATTTTGTTAATAGTTTTCTGGATGTTTTTGTAGTTTTTTTTTTTTTTTTTTTTTGGTGCTGTACATGGGCCTCTCACTGTTGTGGCCTCTCCTGTTGCAGAGCACAGGCTCTGGACGTGCAGGCTCAGCTGCCATGGTTCATGGGCCCAACCGCTCTGTGGCACGTGGGATCTTCCTGGACCTGGACATGAACCCGTGTCCCCTGCATCGGCAGGCAGACTCTCAACCACTGTGCCACCAGGGAAACCCTGTAGTTCTTTTTAGTTCTTTTCTTCTTTTGCTCTCTTCCCTTGTGATTAGATGACTATCTTTAGTTTTATGCTAGGATCCTTTTCTTTTGTGTGTGTATGTATCTATTGTAGTTTTTTGGTTTCTATTTAACATGAGGTTCATGTATAACCACCTATATCTTGGTAATTGTTTTAAACTGATAATCTCTTAAGTTTGAATGTATTCTGTCAACCCTACATTTTTACTTCTTACCCAATATTTAGTGTTTTTGATGTCATTTTTACATTTTTTTTTTTTTTAGTATATCATTCACCTATTTGTTGTGGGTAGAGATGATTTTACTACTTTTGCCTTTTGACATTTTTTACTAGGTTTGTAAGTGGTTGATCTTCCACATTTACTGTATGTTTGCTTTAACCAGTGATATTTTTCTTTCCTAATTTTTATATTTCTTGTTGTGTCCTTTTCTTTTCCTGTTAGAGTAGTTTCTGTAACTATTCCTGAAGAGCTCATTTATTAGTGCGAACTCCTAGCTTTTTATTGTCTGTAAAACTGTTTATCTCTACTTCAGAATAAATAATAACCTTGTTGGCAGAGTATTCATGGTTGTTAGTTTTACATTTCATCACTTTGAATATCATGTCACACTCTTCTCTCCTGCAAAATTTCTGCTAACAAGTCAGCTGAGTTGCCTTCTACTTAAAGAGTTGCTTTTTTCTTGCTGCTGTTAAGATTCTCTCTTTAATTTTAATTTTTGTCTTTTTCATTATAATGTGTCTTTGCATGAACGTCTTTGGATTCATCTTGTTTGGGACTTTCTGTGCCTACTGGAATTGTTTTTCTGTTTCCTTTCCCATGTTAGAAAAATGTTCAGTTATTTTTTCAAATAAATTTTCTGCCTCTTTCTCTGTCTCTTCCCTTTCTGGGACCCTTATCATATGAATGTTAGTGTAGTGATATTTTCCTAGAGGTCTCTTGAACTATCCTCATTTTTGAAAAAAATCTTGTTTCTTTTTTTCACTTTGGCTTGAACAATTTCCACTACTCTGTCTTACAGATCACTGATCCATTCCTCTGTATCAACTAATCTACTGTTGATACCTTCTACTGTATTTTTAGTTTCAGTTTTTGTACTCTTCACCTGTGTTTGGTTCTTCTTTACATTTCCTCTTTAACCTCTTTTGACATCCTCACTGTGCTCATGCACTCTTCTCCAGAGTTCAGTCAGAATTTTTAGCATCAACACCTTCAATTATTTATTGGGTATCTCTACTTCTTTTAGTTTAGTTATTTTTTCCCAGGGCTTTGCCTTGTTCTTTTGTTTGGAACATAGTACTCTGTCTCCTCTTTTTGCTCAATCACCTGTGTTTATTTCTATGTTAGATGGGTCAGTTACATTTCCAGATTTTGGAGGGGGGACCTCATGTAGGAGATATTGTATAGGGCCTAGTAACATGTTAGTATGTTACCCTCTGTTCATCAGAGCTATATGCTCTAGAGGAGTTCCTTATATGGGCTGCATGTGCCCTTCTGTTGTGTTTGGGCCAACTACCTAGGGAATGCTTGTCAGCAGATTTAGCACCTGGATCAGTTGGCTGCAAGGCCACATATCTTATGGTGTTTGAGGGCCTACTTGAGGGTGGGGTTGGGATTACACACAGCTGTCTGAAGTGCTTCAGGTGCTCTGTGCTGGCACTAGCTCATTAGTAGGCAGGTAAGTACCCAGCAAAAATAGTTGAGAGGGAAATTCCAAAATGTCACTTGCCAGCATCAGTATTATCACAGTAGAACAAGCTCCCAAATTGCTGTTACCAGCATCTCGATCACCAAGTGATTCCCAGTTGTCTCTTTCTTTTCTGGAAGGCTCTTCAAAATCAGCAAGTGAGTCTGACCCAGGCTCAAGTGAGATTTTTGTGTTTACACTTTAAAAGCACTCTTTTCTTTTACCTTAACTCTTCAACTCTCCCTAATATATGCCCCACTAGTTTTCAAAGTCAGGTGTACTGAGGGGCCTATCTTCCCATTGCAGGCTCCCTGGGCTGAGGAGCCCAATGTGGGGCATGGACCCTGTGCTCCTTGGGGAGGATTTCTATGATTATGATATCCCTCCCATTTGTGAGTTGCCTACCTGAGGATGTGGCTCCTGACTACAGTAAGTCCCCTACATATGAATGTTTCTCATTTAGATACCATGTTCGTAAGTCCAATTTGTTCATAAGTCCAACAAAGTTAGCCTAGGTACCCAACTAACACAATCAGCTATATAGTACTGTACTGTAATAGGTTTACAATACTTTTCACACAAACAATACATAAAAAACATGAAAAATAGGGCTTCCCTGGTGGCGCAGTGGTTGAGAGTCCGCCTGCCAATGCAGGGGACATGGGTTCGTGCCCTGGTCCGGGAAGATCCCATGTGCCGCAGAGCGGCTGGGTCTGTGAGCCATGGCCGCTGAGCCTGCGCATCCGGAGCCTGTGCTCTGCAACAGGAGAGGCCACAACAGTGAGAGGCCCGCATACTGCAAAAAAAAAAAAAAACATGAAAATTAAAGAAAACATTTTTTAATCTTATAGTACAATACCTTGAAAAGTACAGTAATACAGTATAACAGCTGGCATACAGGGGCTGGTATTGACTGAACAGGCAAGAAAGATTACTGATGGAGGAGGAAGAGGACATGGGAGATGGCAGAGATGAAGGATCATCAGCAATGGGAGATGGAGGGCAAGCTGCAATTTCACTGACACCTGACATTGATGGCACAGATTCTAGTTCTTTGATGGATTCATTTCTATCTACCCTCTTGAAAAACATGATCCAGTAATGTCTGAATAGTAGCACAATTTTTCTCATTATAGATGACACAATAGCACTGGATTGCATTCTGAACAGCTGTTGCAATCTTTGTGTACCATTCGACATTCGGGTCCTGTGCCTCAAAAACTAAAATTGCCTCCTCAAATAAAGAAAATCTTCTTGCCATTTCCTTCATCATGAATCTCTTTGGTTCTTTTGTTACTTCTTCTTCCTCTTGTCTCTCTTCATCTTTTCTTGGCACTTGATGCTTCTTAGCTTCTTAGCAGTACCAGCTACATCACTGCTACTTTTACACTTGCTTCCAGACATCTGGGCTTGAAATAAAGACACTGTACTACTGTACTCTATACAGTACTGTACAGTAAAGTACACAAAAGCACAACCACTTTAGAGGATGAATGCATATGACAATGTACTCCAGACATGTGAACTAACTTACATGACTGGACACGTGAATACATGTTTGCATCTTTGAAAGTTCACAACTTGAAGGTTTGTATATAGAGAACTTATTGTATACCTTGTTTTCACCCCTCCTACCCAACTCATTATGGTGTTTTCTTTATTTATTTTGTGGAAAATCTTTCCTTCTAGTCTTCAGGTTGTTTTCATAGACGATTTCTGTGTAAGTAGTTGTAATTTTGGTGTGTCAGTAGGAGGAAGTGAGTTCAGGGTCTTCTTACTTCTCCATCTTGGCCACCACTACAAACTAACAATTATTTAATTCAATCCAACAATTGAGAATCTACCATCTGTTGAAGCACTTTGATATGAACTGAAAGTGTGAAGTCAAACAAATCAAAATTGTTATAATGGCAATTGTGATTAGTGTAGCAGCAGGATTAAAGTGACAAGATAAATCACAAATGTAATGTAAATTGCTATAATGAGGTACACAAAGAATTACTTGACATCACAGAGGAAAGGGTAATATATCTAACATAAATGGGCAAATAAGGCCATGCTGAGTAAGTGATGTTTGAAAAAAATATTAGAGAATAAATGTTCTACGTGTAGATTAAGGTAGAAAGCATAAAGTTATGTAAAAAGAATGGTGAAATAATAGCTATTAAATAATGCATAATGGCAAGTGAAGTGTAGTGGTGCTATCAAAGCGTGGGGAGGCATTAAAGTGAGAAAATCCAATAAATAAATTCTTAGTACACATCATTTATCATTTTGGAGATAATAAGACCTTATTGTAGAGTGACTTGGTCATACCTACAGATTTTTTAATATTATTCTGAAATCAATTTGGGGAAAGAGTTGGAAATTAGAGAAAGTGAAGAATTCTAAAAATAAAAATTACTATTTGTAAGGCATTCTGCTAAAATTTTTCAAGTTGTTATTTTACTTTTTATCCTAACACTTATAAGTATAATTAGCAAATCTTACATATCAATAATCTAGGGAATAAAAAAATTACCGAAAACATCTAGGAGCTTAGATTTGAAGTATGTTATTGCTGAATCTAAGCCATGTATCTTAAGTAATCCACTATACTACATCTCTCAAGAATCTTCATCGCCATTTAGAGTCAAAATTAATTCTGTTTGATTTTCAAATATATTCTCCCATTTTTTAATTCAGCACATGCTCAGATGAAAACATATTATTCCCATTTTGTGGATGAACAAGCTTAGATATGAGTGTTGGAAAACAAACCAGGTTTATAGAAATGGTCAGGTATAGGAACAAAAGGTGTCTGACTCCTAATTCCAATGCTTATTCTACTCTAAGTCATCATAGAAAAGCATAAGTATTGCCACTGTTAAATTGGAAGTATGGGTTGAGAAAAAAGATAAAATTAGAAAAGTGTAAATTTATGCAGTAAGATCAGACTTATTTGAGTGAATATTAGGAAACACATGGAAAATAGAGCAAGAATGGAGTCAATAATATATAGGGGGTGTCTATGTAAAATGAACTCAAATAATTGTATTTCATCATAATTGATTTATTGTTGAAATTTTTGATTTAAAATATTAACAAAAAACAGTACACCCGTGTGACACAATTTTATTTTCAAAGAGAGAAAAAAAAAAACTACACAGTTGTAGATCATGTCTACCAAATTACTATTTTGCAGCAAGATAGATATGAATGTGTATTTGTGATCCATTCATTTGACTACTGAAACATAAATCATATTGTACAACTGTTTATATTTTCTAAAAATAAAAGACATACAAAATGGACTAAAATAATAATTCAGTTTCTGGCTGAATAGCATTTCCCATAACACCAGTCAAAACTTATATGTTTATAATCCTGTTAGCAAGAACCATAGCTCAGCACATTACTGATGTAATTCTTACTTGTAGTATTACTTAAAAGATAATTAAAATTATCCTATCTAGATTACATCAGATACAACTTTGTTGTTTAAACTTATGTGTATTTGCCACTTGAAAGCTTGATTAATCACAATTAGTGTAAAGAAGTTAATTTAATAAGTATAAGTTTGGAAAGATCAAGATGGTAGAGTAAGAGGATATGGAGCTCACCTCCCCCATGAACACATCTAAAATATATCTACATGTGAAACAATTCTCACTGAAAACTAACCTGGAAATTGGCAGACAGACTCCTCTACAACCAAGGCTGCTAGAAAGATACACATGTAATTGGGTAGGATGGAAGAATAACTTCCCTGGAGAGTAAGCAGTTTGAGGCATAGAATGAGCATCAAATCCTGGATTCTTTACATAGTGGACAAGCCCCCTTGGCTAGTAAGATAACAGCTGGGACAGATAGAAAGGCTCAAGAAGCTTGGACTCCACTTGAGAGGAGCCTGCATGTGCTGACTTGTCCAAGGCCAGGTGGAGAGAGTTCTGCACTAGTGGCTGCTGAATTTCCCAAAACAGCCTCCCTGTGCACCCCAGGTCAAGTTTAAGGAACAGTCCAGCCCTGTTTACTTGGTGCTGCAGCTCAGTGCTATCTCTGGAACAGCCACAGATGGGGAAAAGACGTGAATGTGTGCTGCAGCTAAGTGGACCCATGGATGCCTACAGAGGCAGAGCATTAGACTTGTGTAGGTACATGAGTCGCACTTCCTCCAGCACTCCTCTCATTGGGGCAATTTCCCAGCGTGAGAAAAAGTAAAAACACACACTTAAGGGAGACAAAACCAGCTCAAAACAGATCTCAAGGTTTTTGCTCCAGCAAGTTCAGATCAGACCCTGCCCCTAACAGGGAGGTGAAAGCCACAGAGCAAAGAGAAAGTTCCATCTCACACTTACTCAGTCCATCCTGCTTCACTATCTCCAACCTCACCTGCAAAGTGATAGCTGCCAGCACACCCTGCAGAAAGATGTGACTGGCATCTACATCAAATTCAGCCTTCACCAAGGGCATTGGGTGTACACTGTCTGTATTGGGACACTCCCACATAAGAACATCCTTCAAGACCACAATAGTAACTGTTTTAACTAAACTCATAGAGGCAAAACAAATTAAATAAAATGAAAAGGCAGAGGAACTACTCTCAATTGAAAGGGTAAGAGAAAACAAAGAAAAAATAAACAACTTGCCAGTTAGAGAATTCAAAACATTGCTAATTTAAAAAGCTAACTGAATAAGGGGAAACAGTTGATCTAAACAGAGATCATCTTAACAAGGAACTAGAAAATTATTTTTAAAAAATGAGAAATAGATAATTCAATATTTGAAATAAAAAACACTCTAAAGGAATGAGTAGCAGATGAAATGATGCAGAAGAATGCATAAGTGATCTGGAAGATAGAATAATGGACATCACTTAATCAAAAAAGTAGAAAGAAAGACAAATTAAAAAATCAAACAATATTTTAGGCAATATTAAGCATGCCAAAATTCTCATTACATGGTTTCCAGAGGAGAAGAAAGAGAAGGGGGTAGAAATGTACTTGAAGACGTTATGATGAAAACTTCCCAAACCTAAAGAAAGAAACAGTTATCCAGGTAAGGGAAGTACAGAGAGTCTCAAACAGGATGAACCCCAAAAGACCCATACCAAGATAATTGATAATTATAATTGCAAAATTTATAGATAAAGAGGTGATTCTAAAGGCTGCAAGAGAAAAACAAAGAGGCATATACAAGGAATCCCCATAAAGCTATCATCTGATTTCTCTGCAGAAACTTTGCAGACCAGAAAGGAGTGGCATGATATGTATGATATATTCAAAGTGCTGAAAGGGAAATACTGCAACCTAGGAAACTATACCCAACAAGATTATCATTTAGAATGGAAGGAGGGAGAAAGAACTTCTCAGAGAAGCAAAATTAAAAGAATTTATCAATACTAAATATACCCTAAAACTCTTTGTTTGAAGGGACTTCTCTAAATGGAAAAGAAAGAATCCATAAAAAAGGAAAATCTCACTAGAAAAGGTAGATATATGATAAGGGATGAAGACTACTAAAATAAGACAATATGTAGATTAAAAGATGAAAAAATGTAAAAGTAATTATAACTACAATGAACAGTTAAGGGATAAGCATGAAAATGTAAACTATGGCATCAAAAACACAAAATGTGGGGGAAGGGAATAAAAATCTGGATCTTTTAGAATGTGTTTGAACTTAAATGACTAACAGTTTTTTTAAATTAGGTATTATTATGGACCAACACAAATTAAAATCCTAAAATAGATATACAAAAACAAAGTAGAAAGGAACACAAGAATATGACTAAAGGAAATCATCAAACCACAATGGTAGAAGAAGAGAAGAAATGAATGGGGAAGAACTACAAAATAGCTGGAAAACAAGTAAAATGGCAATAAATACCTATTTATTAATGATTAAGTGTCAGTGGACTAAAAGCTTCAAACAAAGGACATAGGGTGGCAGATATGATTTTTTTTTTAAGACACTTCAATATACTGCCTACAAGAGACTCACTTCAGGCCTAAAGATACACACAGACTGAAAGGGTGGAGATGGAAAATGATATTTAATACAAATAGAATGCACAAAAAAGCAGGGGTGGCAATACTCATATCAGACAAAATAGACTTTAAACAAATGTCATGTCAAAGACAAAGAAAGGCATTGTTTAATGATAAAAAGATCATTACATGAAGAGGATATTATACTTGTTAACATATACACACCCAATATAGAAGCACCTAATTATATAAAGCAAATACTAACAGACATAAAGGGAGAAAATAAAAATAATACGAAAATAGTATGGTACTTTAACATCCCACTGACATCAATGGGCTGATTGTCCAGATAGAAATTCAGTAAGGCAACAGTGCTCTTAAATGACACAATAGACCATTTGGACTAGGTACCTACAGGACATTATATCCCCCAAAATTAGAATACACATTGTTTTCAATTGCACATTGAATGTTCTCCAGGATAGATCACATACTAAGACACAAAACAAGTTTCAATAAATTTAAGAGGATAGAAATTATATCAAGCATTTTTCCCAAACAAAATGGTATGACACTAGAAATCAACTACAGAGAGAAAAAAATAGGAAATGAACAAACAGGTGGAGAGTAAACAACACTGTACTAAAAAAAACAATGGGTCAATAATAAAATAAAAAGGAAATCAGAAAATATATCTAGAGAAATGAAAATGGAAATACAACTTTCCATTGTTACGGAAATGGGAGGCTGCAAAAGCAGTTCTAAGTGGTATGTTTAGAGGGATATAGGTTTTCCTAATAAGCAAGAAAAATTGCAAATAAAAAACCTGATCTACCAACTAAATGAGTTAGAAAAAGAAGAAGAAACAAAACCTAAAGTCAGCAGAAGGGTGGAAATAATAAAGATCAGAGAGGAAATAAATAAAATAGAGATATAAAAACAATAGAAAATATCCATGAAACAGAGAGTTGTTTTTTGAAAAGATAAAGCAAACTGATACCATTAGCCAGGCTCACCAAGAAGAAAAGAGAGAGGACCCAAATAATAAGTAAGAAATGAAAAAAAGAATTAATAATAACCAATAACACAGAGATACCAAAAAAAAAAGAGAGAGAATACTATGCACTGCTTCATTACAACAAATTGGACAACAAGAAGAAATAGAAAATTTCTAGAAACATAGCATGTCAAGACTGAATCAAAAGAAACAGACAATTTGAACAGAACTATCAATAGAAATAAAATTGAATTTGTAATAAAAAAAAAAACATCCAACAAATAAAATTCCAGGACTGGATGGCTTCACAGGGAAGTTCTACCAAACATATAAAGAAGAAATAATACCTACCTTTCTCAAACTCTCCAAAAACTTGAAGAGGATGGAACACTTTCAAATTCACTCTATGAGGTCATCATTATACTGATACCAAAACCAGACAAAAATACTACAACAACAACAAAAAAATCATAGGCCAATATCTTTGATGAATATAGATGCAAAAATCCTTGACAAAATATCAGTAAACCAAACCCAACAATACATCAAAACGATTATACACCATGATCAGTTGGATTTATTACAGGGTTACAAGGATGATTCAACATGTAACTAAATCAGTGGGATACCCTGTATTAAAAAAAGAAAGGATAAAACAAAACATAATCATCTCAGAAGCAGAAAAACATTTGATAAAATTCAACATCTATTCATGGTAAAAAATCTCATCAAAATGAGTGTAGAGGGAATATATCTCAACATAATAACAGCCATTTATGACAAACCCACTACCAGTATCATATTTAACAGTGAAAAGGTGAAAGCCTCCCTACTAAATTCAGGAACATAATGAGGATACTCACTCTCCCCACTTCTATTTAACATATTATTGGAAGGCCTAGGCACAACAAGCAGACTAAAAAGAAAAAGAAATAAGAGGTATTCATATTGGAAAGTAAGTGGTAAAACTGTCACTATTTGCAGATGACATGATACTTTCTATAGAAAAACCCTAAAGTCCTCACCAAAAATCTACTAGAAAGAATAAAGGAATTTACAAACTTTGCAGAATACAAAGTTTCTGTGTAAAAATTAATGTACAGAATTCTGTTGCATTTTTATATTATAGATATGAAGTATGAGAAAGAGAAAGTAAAAAAAAAAACAATACCATCTAAAATTGCATCAAAAAGAATGAAATAACTAAGAATAAAGTTAACCAAGGAGGTGAAAGACCTATATTCTGAAAACTATCAAACATTGATGAGGAAAATTATAGATGATACAAGAAATGGAAAGATATCCCATGCTCTGGGATTGGAAGAATTAATATTGCTAAAATGGCCTTACTACCCAAAGCCATCTACAGATTTAGTGCAATCCCTATCAAGAGATTTCACAGAACTAGAATCAATAAACCCAAAATTCTTATGAAACACCAAAGACCACAGGTAGCCAAAGCAAAGCTTTGACTTTGCTTTGGATGTATCACCCTCCTAGACATCAGACTATACTACCAAGCTAGAGTAATCAAAGCAGTATGGTACTGGCAGAAATGCTGATACATAAATAGCTGGAAGAGAGTAGAGACCCCAGAAATAAACCCACACACTTATGATCAATTAATCTATAAAGAAGGAGGCAAGGATATACAATGGAGAAAAGACAGTGTCTTCTACAAGTGGTACTGGGGAAACTGGACAGCTATATGTGAAAAATGAGATTAGAACATTTCCTCACATGATATACAAAACTAAAATCAAAATGGTTTAAAGGGGGCTTCCCTGGTGGCACAGTGGTTGAGAGTCTGCCTGCTGATGCAGGGGACACGGGTTCGTGCCCCAGTCTGGGAAGATCCCGCATGCCGCAGAGTGGCTGGGCCCGTGAGCCATGGCCACTGAGCCTGCGCATCTGGAGCCTGTGCTCCATAACGGGAGAGGCCACAACAGTGAGAGGCCTGCGTACAGAAAAAAGAAAAAAAAAAAGGTTTAAAGACCTAAATGTAAGTCCTGAAACCATAAAACTCAGGGAAGAGAACATAGACAGAATATTCTTTGAAAAAAATAAGGCTATGTTTTTTGTATCTGTTTTTTATGGCAAAAGTAATAAAACCAAAAATTAAAAAAAAAGAGAGATCTAAATAAACCTAAAAGTTTTTGCACAGCAAAGGAAACTATTGTCAAAATGAGAAGATGACATATGGAATGGGATTAAATACTTGCAATAATTGACCAACAAGGGGTTAATATCCAAAATATATAAACAACTCATAAAGTCAATATTTATAAAATAAAAAAACTAATCAAAAAAAAATGGACAGATGAGAGATGACCTAAATATTAGCAAACCAAATCCAACAACACATGAAAAAGGTGATAATCTATGTTGATCAACTTGATGTTGGATTCATCCCAGGGTCACAAGGATATTCAACATATACATATCAATTAAAAAAATAAATGACAAAAAACATATTTCAACAGATGCAGAGAATGCATTTGATAAAATTCACATCCATTTATAGTAAAAACTCTCAACAAAGTTGGTATAGAGGGAACGTATCTCAACATACTAAAAGCTATTCATGACAAGCCCACAGTCAATGTAATAATCAATGGTGAAAAGCGGAAAGCCTTCCCACTAAAAGCTGGAACAAGACTGGTTTTCTCATTTTCACCACTTCTATTCAGCATAGTATTGGAAGTCCTAGCCACAGCAAGCAGACAAGAAGAAAAAGTAAAAAAATACACAGTTGAAAAGAAAGAGGTAAAATTTTCATTATATGCAGATGACATGATGCTATATGTAGAAAACTCTAGACTCTTCAGAAAAACTATTAGAACCAATAAACAAATTGAGCAAGGTAGCAGGATACAAATTAAAATACAGAAATCTGTTTCATTTTTTTACACTAACAAAAAAAATCAAAAAATGAAAGTAAAAAAGCAATCTTTTAAAAAATGGCATCAAAAAGATTAAATACTTAGGAATAAGCCTGACCAAGGAGGTAAAAGACATAATTCCAAGAACTATAAAACATTGATAAAGAAAATTGAAGATGATTCAAAAAATGGAAGTATATTCCATGCTCTGGGATTAGAACAATCAATATTGTTAAAATGGCTTTATTACACAGAGCAATCTACAGATTTAATGCGATCCTTATCAAATCACCCATGATGTTTTTCACAGAACCAGAACAAATAATCCTAAATTTTATATGGAACAATAAAAGACCTAGAATTGCCAAAGCAATCTAGAAGAAAAAGAACATAGCTGGAGGCATAACCCTCCCAGGCTTCAGACAATATTACAAAACAACAGTCATTAAAAAATTGCTAATTATTAGTGAAACACAAATCAAAACAACAAAGAGATATCACCTCACACCTGTCAGAATGGCTATCATCAAAAAGTCTACAAATAACACAAGTTGGAAAGGATGTGCAGAAAAGGGTATACTTGTACATTTGGTGGGGGTGTAAATTGTGAAGCCACTATGGAAAATGGAATTCAGTTTCCTCAGAAAACTAAAAATAGAACTACCACATGATTCAGCAATTCCACTACTGTGTATATAGCCAGAAAAAACTGAAAACACTAATTTGAAAGGTTACATGTACCTCAATCTTTGTAGCAGTACTATTTACAACAGCCAAGATGTGGAAGCAAGTGCCCATCAACTGAGGGATGGATAAAGAAGATGTGATAGATTATATATATATATATATATATATATACACACACACATACACACACACACACACACACACACATACACCATGGAAAATTACTTAGCCATAAAAAATGAAATTCTGTCATTTGCCACAATGTGGATGGACCTAGAGAATACTATATAAAATGAACAGCTAACGAGGACCTACTGTATAGCACAGGGAGCTATACTCAATAATTTTGTAACAAGCTATAAGAGAAAAATATCTGAAAAAATAGATACATATGTATGTATAACAGAATCACTTTGCTGTACCCCTGAAATTAACATGATACTGTAAATCAACTAAACTTCAATAAATAAATAAAACAATAAAAGATTCAAAATTAAAGACTCAAAAGATTACAACATTCAAAAATAAAATTTATATGTATAATATTATATATATATACACAATCACTGCCTCAGGAACATACAGGGCTACAGTATATTTCATTTCATGTTCTTTTATAACTGTAGATGGAAAATTTCTCAACAAAACACTAGCAAACAGAATTAAGCAACATAAAACAAGAATTACAAACCATGACCAACTGGGAGTTATCCCAGGAATGCAAAGTTGATTTGCATCTAAAAAATCAATAAACTTCTCACACCATAATTATAGAATAAATGAAAAACACCAAATAAGCAACTCAACCAACACAGAAAAAAATCCTTGACAAAACCCAAATATGTTTCATGATAAAAACCATTCAAATCAATCTCATTTGTATTCTTGGTTAATAGGAAAGAACT
The DNA here is from genome assembly GCF_005190385.1 of Monodon monoceros. NCBI lineage: Eukaryota > Metazoa > Chordata > Mammalia > Artiodactyla > Monodontidae > Monodon > Monodon monoceros. Next base: position 365,967 of record NW_021697799.1, on the reverse strand, counting down.
TGGTACAAAAGAGTAGAGGAGAAAGTATTCACAGATCCATACTGTTTTAATTACTGTAGCTTTAGGGTTCAATCTGAAGTCAAGGAGCCATAATCCTCCAGCTTTGTTTCTTTCTCAAGATTACTTTGGCTATTCAGCATCTTTTGTGTTTCCATATAAATTATAAGATTTTTTTTTCTAGACTTGAAAACAAGTCACTGGTAATTAGATAGAATTGCATTGTATTTGTAGATTGCCTTGGGTAGTATAGTCATTTTGACAATATCGATCCTTCCAATCCAATAACATGGTATATCTTTCCATCTGTTTTTCTTATCTTCAATTGCTTTCATCAGTGTTTTATAGCTTTTGAAGTACAGGTCTTTTGCCTCCTTAGATAGGTTTTTTCCTAGGCATGTTATTCTTTTTGATGTGATGGTAAATATGATTGTTCCCTTAATTACTCTTTCTGATCTTTTGCTGTTAGTGTATAGGAATGCAACAGATTTCTGTGTATTAATTTTGTATCCTGCAACTTTACCCAATTAATTAATGAGCTGTAGAAGTTTTCTGGTTGCATCTTTAGGATTTGCTATGTAGAACATCATGACATCTGGAAACAGTGACACTTTTACTTCTTGTTTTCCAACTTGGATTCCTTTTATTTCTTCTCTGATTGCTGTGGTTAGGACATCCAAAACTATGTTGAATAAAATTGGGAAGGGTGAACATCCTTGACTTGTTCCTGGTCTTAGAGGAAATGCTTTCAGCTTTTCATTGTTGAGTTATGGTGTTAGCTGTGGGTTTGTCATATATGGTCTTTATTATGTTGTGATATGTTTTCTCTATGCCCACTTTCTGGAGAGTCTTTATAAATGGGTGTTGAATTTTGTCAAAAGTTTTTCTGCATCTATTAAGATGATCATATGGCTTTCATTCTTCAATTTGTTAGTGTGTTTTAACACAGTGGTTGATTTGTGGATGTTGAAAAATCCTTATATCCTTGGGATAAACCCCACTTGCTCATGGTGGATGGACCTAGAGAATACTATATATATGATCCTTTTAATGTATTGTTGGACTCTGTATGTTAGTATTTTGTTGAGGAAATCTGGACTCAAAATGCTAGTATTTTGTTGAGGAAATCTGAATCTATGTTCATCAGTGATATTGGTCTATAATTTTAATTTTTATGGTTTCTTTGGTTTTGGTATCAGGATGATGGCAGCCTCATAGAATGAGTTTGGGAATGTTCCTACTTTGGCAATGTTTTGAAATAGTTTGGGAAGGATAGGTGTTAAATGTTATCCAACTGTTTGATAGAATTTGCCTATGAAGCCATCTGGTCCTGGACTTTTATTTGTTGGGAATTTTTTAATCAGTTTCAATTTCAGTGCTTATGATTGTTTGGTTCATATTTTCTAGTTATTACTGGCTCAGTATTGGGAGATTTTATCTTTCAAAGAATTTGTCCATTTCTTCCAGGTTGTCCGTTTTGTTGGCATATAGGTGCCTAGAGTAGTCTCTTATGATCCTTTGTATCTCTGGTGTTTGTTGTAACTTCCCTTTTACATTTTAAATTTTATTTATTTGAGCCCTCTCCTTTTTTCTTATGAGTTTGACTAAAGAGTTATCAATTTTTTTCAAAGAACCAGCTTTTAGTTTCACTGATCTTTTTTGTTATTTTCTTTGTCTCTATTTCATTTATTTCTGCAATGATATGTATGATTTCTTTCCTTCTACTAATTTTGGGTTTTGTTTGTTCTTCATACTCTAGTTGCTTTAGGTGTAAGGTTAGGTTGTTTATTTGGGATTTTTTTTTTCCTGATGTAAGATTGTATTGCTATAAACGACTCTCTTGAACTGATTTTTCTGTGTCCCATAGGTTTTGAATCATCATGGGTTCATTTTCAACTGTCTCTATGTATTTTTTGGTTTCCATTTTCACCTCTTCAGTGATCCATTCATTGTTTAGTAGCATACTGTTTAGCCTCCTTGTGTTTGTGTTTTTCACAGTTTTTCTCTTGTAGTTGACTTCTAATCTCATAGCGTTTGCAGCAGAAAAGATGCTTGACACAATTTCAATTTTCTTAAATTTACTGAGGCTCACTTTATGGCCCAGTATGTGATCTATCCTGGAGAATGTTCCATGTGCACTTGAAAAGGAAGTGTATTCTGCTGCTTTTCAATGGAATGCTCTATAAGTATAAATTACATCCACTGGTCTAATGTGTTATTTAAGGCTTGTGTTACCTTATCAATTTTCTGTTTGGATGATCTGTCCATTGAGGTAAATAAAGTGTTAAATCCTCTGTTACCATCAATTTCTCAATTTATATCTGTCAATATTATCATTTTTTTTTTTTTTTTTTGTTACATGGGTCTCTCACTGTTGTGGCCTCTCCCATTGTGGAGCACAGGCTCCGGACATGCAGGCTTAGCAGCCATGGCTCACAGGCCCAGCCGCTCCGTGGCATGTGGGATCTTCCTGGACCTGGGCACGAACCTGTGTCCACCACATTGGCAGGTGGACTCTCAGCCACTGCACCACCAGGGAAGCCCGATCATTATGTATTTTGATGGTGCTATGCTGTGTGAACATATATTTAGAATTTTTATATCTTCTTCTTGGATTGATACTTTGATCATTACATGGTGTCCTTCTTTGTCTTTTAATACAGCCTTTATTTCAAAGTCTATTTTTTCTGATACGAGTATTGCTACTCCAGCTTTCTTTTGATTTTCATTTGCATGGAATACCTTTTTTCATCCCCTCATATTCAGTCTGTACATTTCTCTAGATTTGAAGTGTCTCTTTTAGACGGCATAAATATGGATCTTGTTTTTGTATCCATTCAGCCAGTCTATGTCTTTTGGTTGGAGTATTTAATCCATTTACATTTAAATTAATTATAGATATATGTGTTCTTATTTCCTTTTTGTTAATTGTTTTGGATTTGTTTTTATAATTGTTTTTTCCATCCATTCCTCTTTTCTTCTCTTCTCCTGTGATTTGATGACTATATTTTTTGTTGTATTGTTTAGATTCATTTTCTTTTTTGTGTGTATATCTAGTATAGATTTTTGGTTTGTGACTACCATGAGGTTTTTATATAGCAGTCTATATATATACAACACAGTTTTAAATTGCTTGTCTCTTAATTTCAAGTGCATTTTCAATATCATGCATTTGTACTCTCCTCTTCTCATGATTGCTGGTTTTGATATCTTATTGTGTGTGGCTGATTTCCTACATTTACTGTTCATTTTCTTTTAATGGTGAGTTTTCCCATTCATAGTTTTCTTTTGTAGAGTTGTGGTCTTTCCTTTTCCACCTAGAGAAGGTTTTAGTGTTTGTTGTAAAGCTGGTTTCGTGGTGCCGAATTCTCTTACATTTTTCATGTCTGTATAACTTTTGATTTCTCCATAGAATCTGAATGAGACCTTTGCTAGGAAGAACATTCTTAGTTGTAGGTTTTTCTTTTTATCACTTTAAATATATCATGTGACTCTCTTCCATCCTACAGAATTTTTGCTGAAATATCAGCTGATAACTTTATGTGGTTTCCCTTGTATGTTTTTTGTTGCTCTTTGCTTGTTCCTTTTAATATTTTCTCTTTGTCTTTATCTTTTGTCAATTTGATTAATACATGTCTTAGAGTGTTCCTCCTGGCATTTACCTTCTATGGGACTCTCTGCACTTCCTGGACTTGGGTGACTGTTTCCTTTTAGCAAAGTTTTCAGCTATTATCTCTTTAAATATTCTCTTAGGCCCTTTCTGTCTCTCTTCTCTTTCTAGTACTCCTATAATGTGAATGTTGGTACATTTAATGTGTCTCAGACGTCTCTTAATCTGCCCTCATTTCTTTTCATTATTTTCTCTTTATTCTGTTCCATGGCAGTGATTTCCATCATTCTGTCTTTCAGCTCACTTATCCATACTTCTGCCTCATTCATTCTGCTATTGATTCCTTCACGTGTATTTTTTGCTTCAGTTATTGTATTGTTCAACTTTGTTCTTTATATGTTCTGGTGTTTTATTAAATATTTCTTGTATCTTCTAGTTCTGTGTCTCCATTCTTTTTTTAGTTCTTGGATCAGCAATTACTCTAAATTCTTTTTTGAATAGATTGCCTATTTCCACTTCACTTAGTTCTTCTGGAGTTTTATCTTCATCTGGAACATATTCCTCTGCCATCTCATTTTGTCTAACTTTCTATGTTTGTGGTTTCCTTTCTGAAGGCTGCAGAATTGTAGTTCCTCTTGCTTCTGGTATCTGCCCTTTGGTGGGTTAGACCGGTCTAAGGGCTTGTCCAGGCTTCCTGGTGGGAGGGACTGGTGCCTTTCCACTGGTGGGTGAAGCTGTGTCTTGTACCTCTGGTTGGCAGGGCCATGTCAGGAGGTATGTTTAGAGGTGGCTGTGTGCTCAGGAAGACATTAGCCAGCCTGTCTGCTGATGGCTGTGGCTGTGTTCCTGCCCTGTAGTTTGTTTGGCCTGAATCATTACAGTTCTGGAGCCTATAATCTCTTGGGGGAGGGGGGGTGGCCAGGTATTTGTGTCAAAATGGCAGCCTCCAGGAGAGCTCACACAAACGAATATTCCTCAGTACATCTGAAACCAGTTTCCTTGTCCACACAGTGAGCCACAGCTGCCTCCTACCTCCCCAGGGAACACTCTAAGAACAGCAAGAAAGAAAGTCTAGCCTAAGTCCCTTTGAATTCATTGCTTTTTTCTCTTGGTCCTGGTGTTCGTGAAACCTTGTGTGCATCCTCTAAGAGTGAAATTTCTGTTTCCCCCAGCCCTGTGTAATTCCTGCGATTAAGCCTCACTGGTCTTCAAAGCCAAATGCTCTGGGAACCCTTCTTCCCAATGCTAGATGCCCATATTGGTGAACCTGATGTGGGGCTCAGAACTCTCATTCCTGTAGGAAAACCTCTGCAATATAATTATCTACCAGTTTGTGGGTCACCCACTGACTGTTATGGGATTTGATTGTATCAGGAATGCACACTTCTACTCTCTCTTTGTTGTTTCTTCTTTGCCTTTGGAAGTAAAATATCTTTTTTTTTTTTTTTTTTTTTTTTTGCGTTACGCTGGCCTCTCCTGCTGCGGAACACAGGCTCCAGACACGCAGGCCCAGCGGCCGTGGCCCATTGGCCCAGCCGCTCCGTGGCATGTGGGATCCTCCTGGACCGGGGCACGAACCCGTGTCCCCTGCATCGGCAGGCGGACACTCAACCACTGTGCCACCAGGGAAGCCCAGAAGTAGAATATCTTTTATGATACATTCCAATCTCCTTTACTGATGATTGCTCAGTAGTTAGTTGTGATTTTGGTGTTTTTGTGAGAGGAAGTGAGGTCAGGTCCTTCTACTCGGCCATTTTGTCTCCAACCCACCAAGGCAGAGCCAGTAACTTTTAAAATCTAAGGATTCAAGTTAGAATATAAGAGATCAGCACACATTATTTTCCAAGTGATTATTTTATTTTAATTATATTCATGTGAACTGCAGTTATAATAATGAATATTAAAAATATAAATAGTGTTGTGGACATATGATTCTATAGTAAAACACACCTGGAATTTATTTTAATAAAATTTTATATGGAAGAGTAACATGTACATAAAAATGCACAAAATGTGCATATTGATGAATTAGAAAAGAGTGAATACCACAAAGTTAACCACTACCTACACCAAGAAAGAGAATACTGATAGAACTGCAGGATAATTTACCTCTGGCTTTTTTCAAGATTCTTCTCTCTATCTTTGATTTCCTGCAGTTTGAATATAATATTTCTAAATGTACTTTTTTAAATTTATTTATCCTGGTTGGTGTTCTATGAACTTGGTGGATCTATGGCTTTGTGTTTCTGATTAATTTGGAAAATTCTCTGCCATTATTACTGCAAATATTTCATCTCTTTTTTTCTCAGTCTCCTTCCCATAATTCCAATTATTCATATGTTACATCTTTTATAATTGTCCCAGAGTCCTCGTATATTGTTTCTTTATTTTTTTTAAATTTTTTATTTCCTTTTCAGTTTGGAAAATTTTTACTGATGTATCTTCAACCTCATGATATTTCCATGGCCATATCCAGCCTACTAATTAGCCCAACAAAAGCATTCTTCATTTTGGTTAGTGTTTTAGATTTCTAGGATTTTAATTTTTTTTCTTAGAAATTTTATTTCTCTGCCTACATTACCCATCTGTTCTTGCATATTGTCCCCTTATTCTATTACAGCCCTTTTACATATTCATCATATTATTTTAAATTCTCAGTCTGATAATTACAAAATCCCTGCCAAATATGAGTATAGTTCTGATGATTCCTTTGTCAATTCAGGTTGTGTTTTTTGCCTTTTAACTTCCTTAATTTTTTTTTTCTGTAGAAATCTGAAGATGATTTTACAAAAGGAATTGAGGTAAATAGGCCTTTAGTGTGATGTTTTATATTTATATGGCTGGAAGTTAGGCTATAAGTCAGAGGCTAAAGTTTCCTCTCTTTTTTTTGTGTTTCGTTTCTCTTATTATCTTTTAGTTTCCCTATAGTCTTAAAACGGGTCTGAGCCTTGCAGTATTTTGAACTCTAATCTCCTGTTGTTGTATAGGACCCTGACTGATATAGTGATAATCTGTGGGGTTTCTCTTTTGGGTAGAAGAAGTTTAATTTCTAAATTGTTAGGACTAAATATCAGAGGTTGTCTTGACTTTCTCCAGTAAGGAAGCTCTGTCTGGAGTATCACTTGCAGTTGCAGTTAACTATTAATCAATGTTACTGTAAACAGTGTTCATTCTTTAAGAAACGTCTCTCTTCTGAAATAGCAAAATTGTGAGGAGGTAAAAAGGGCACTGAGACTAGAAGAAGCAGTATCTTATGCTGCTACATATCAGACTGGTTAGAATATATTGCCCCTTCCACCACAGGACTAGTGAAAGGATGCCATGAACAGACACATCTTTGTGTGATAGGAAATATATTTTTCACTCCACACTATGCCAAAAATTAGTGTATTTCCTTCAGAGGAAATATATTTGAGTGTTCAAAATATGTAGAGCTTAATTCCTGTTGTTGTTGTTTTTTTTCTATTCTTAAATTTTTTTTTAAAAAATGTTACTTGCTATATGCTCTAATAGGATGTCAGTTTACCAAATACATAATTCAGGGTTTGAGATCTTAAAGTATGATATTCAATGTGACACATGAATTCAATGATGGGTTTAGAAGTCAGTCTTAATATGTGTTAGAAATGAGTATATATTGTACTAAGCAATAAATTAAAAAAAATAAAATTTGGGGTTATCTTACATCTTAATTGTATTACCTTAACATATATTCCTTAATTCTCTACTTTCTAATTTTTGGAGAATTAACAAGTCATTAGCTTAAGTATAAATAACTTGAGAGAATTAATTCACATTACTTTCTAACTACCCCACTTGTAAATGTATTTTTTCTCAGGTCTTTCTCCCGTATCTACTGTCACTAACCTTAGTCTCTTCTTTTTTTAATTAAGAAAAGTTATTTTTAACATCTTTATTGGAGTATAATTGCTTCACAATGGTGTGTTAGTTTCTGCTTTATAACAAAGTGAATCAGCTATACATATATCCCCATATCTCCTTCTTCTTGTGTCTCCCTCCAACACTCCCTATCTCACCCCTCTAGGTGGTCACAAAACACCAAGCTGATCTCCCTGTGCTATGTAGCTGCTTCCCAGTAGCTATCTATTTGACAATTGGTAGTGTATATATGTCCATGTCACTCTCTCACTTTGTCCCAGCTTACCCTTCCCCCTCCCTGTGTCCTCAAGTTCATTCTCTATGTCTGCATCTGTATTCCTGTGCTGCCCTTATGTTCTTCAGAACCTTTTTTTTTTTTTGATTCCATATATATGTGTTAGCATACAGTATTTGTTTTTCTCTTTCTGACTTACTTCACTCTGTATGAGAGGCTCTAGGTTCATCCACCTCACTACAAATAACTCAATTTCATTTCTTTTTATGGCTGAGTAATATTCCATTGTACATATGTGTCACATCTTCTTTATCCACTCATCTGTTGATGGACACTTAGGTTGCTTCCATGTCCTGACTATTGTAAATAGTGTTGCAATGAACATTGTGGTACATGACTCTTTTTGCATTATGGTTTTCTCAGGGTATATGCCCAGTACTGGGATTGCTGGGTCATATGGTAGTTCTATTTTTTAGTTTTTTAAGGAACTTCCTTACTGTTCTCTATAGTGGCTGTTTCAATTTACATTCCCACCAACAGTGAAAGAGGGTTCCTTTTTCTCCACACCCTCTCCAACATTTATTGTTTTGAGGATGGCCATTCTGACTGGTGTGAGGTGATACCTCATTGTAGTCTTGATTTGCATTTTTCTAATGATTAGTGATGTTGAGCATCCTTTCATGTGTTTGTCGGCAATCTGTATATCTACTTTGGAGAAATGTCTATTTAGGTTTTCTGTCCATTTTTGGATTGGGTTGTTTGCTTTTTGATATTGAATTGCATGAGGTGCTTGTAAATTTTGGAGGTTAATCCTTTGTCAGTTGCTTCATTTGCAAATATTTTCTCCCATTATGAGGGTTGTCTTTTCATCTTGTTTATGGTTTCCTTTGCTGTAAAAAAGCTTTCAAGTTTCATTAGGTCCCATTTGTCTACCTTAGCCTCTTAAAGACTTTTTTTTCTATTTTACTTCTGGTAATAATAGTGTCAAGCCTGTTTTAAAATTCAGTTCTTTGTATTTTTCATTGCATACTCATTGTTTGTACAATCAGCATTACTACTCTAACCATTTATTCCTTCTTCCAACTAGAGTAAACTGAAGCCCCTACACTTTCTTTTTCAATTTAATTTAGACTATTAAAGGAATGAGAGGATATGCTTTCATTCAATGAAAGAATAATACTATTATAATGCTCAGAGTCAAATAAGGGTTTGTTGGGACACAATGGCAGTGTCTTGCAAGACACCAATTAATTGTTCCCTGTGGAAACATATCAAAGCAGACAATTCTCAGAGTAGCTGCTGGGCTCATATGTTATTTCCTCCTCTATGAATAGTAAAAAAATAAGCCTGGGGTGGGCTTTCAAAGTAATAGCCACATATGTTACTCTGAGCCAGTTGTATATCTCATAGAAATTGAAATTTGAAACTAATATCAAAATGAGGAGGGCTTCCCTGGTGGCTCAGAGGTTGGGAGTCTGCCTGCCGATGCACGGGACACGGGTTCATGCCCTGGTCCATGAGGATCCCGCATGCCACAGAGCGGCTGGGCCTGTGGGCCGTGACCGCTCAGCCTGTGTGTACGGAGCCTGTGCTCCACAGTGGGAGAGGCCAAAACAGGAGGCCTGCGTATCACACACACACAAAAAAAATTAAGAGTCCTTGATATTTATATTTATATCAGTATTCTAATGCATATTTTTTCATACTTCATGTGAAGACTCATTAGTGTACGATTAAATCAACTTACTGGCTTACAATCAGAATTATAATAATGAATGGAATAGAATAGAAAATAACACCCGTACATGAAAACGGGGTATTTTTCATGAGGGCATGATTTGTTTTAACTATTTAATAGATAGATTATACATAGATGCATAGATATATAGATACAGATATCTACATATGTCAGTCAAAAATGTAAATAGTACTTCTCTTGTAAAGATGAGTCATAAGAAACAGCCTTTTAGGTCTCTGAAAAATTCCTCATCGTACCCTTTCTAAGGTTTAGTTATTAAACTTCCTAATGAAGCAGAAATTCTAATTGACTTCCCCCTTTTGATAATTATCATTTGGCCTACAAATGTATCCCAAGTGCTTTGGAAGAAGCTAGTCCAAATCTATACAATCTCATTCCACAGTCACAATTCAGGACCCAGTGAATAAGGATTTATAAAAATAATTTTCTAGGAAAGCTTTCATACATGACCTTTTCTATCTCCTTTGGAGATAAACAAGGAAATATATAGCCTCCAGAAATTGTCATTCATCTCCTGAGACTATAAAGAGAAGCCAGGCTTAAGCTTATGTCAATATAGAGGATGACAGTTTCAGTGTTGGCAAGCGAGCCTTTTTCTACTCATAGAATGATGCATGCTTCAATCCTTCTTGTCACTTATCCAAGAAAAGTGAAATAAATTCTACTAGCTCCAATTTCCTAGAGGAAGCAATGTTTTGTGATTGCAGATACTTCAACAATGAGATGAGATACTTCAGCCTGGTGTTTTCTCAGCTAAAAGGCACCTATTTTCTAGACCCCTTGTCCTCAGAAAAAGACATTGAAACTCCAAACTTATGACTAATTCTGTGATTAATAGAGAAATGTTAGCTTCAACTACACTTTTCACTTGGATTCTATTTTTTATTTCTGGCAGATAAAATTTATCTGCCTTTGTCTTTGCATTAAGCATGCATTAATTACTCTAAAGTGACTTACCAGACTCAAAAAGATTCATATTCATGGAATAGCTTTACTGTATAGACAAAGGATTCAGAACACTAACAACATGAGAAGGATAGGTACTGAAAAGTGTCCTGAGATCTCAGGCACAGGTTTTTGTGTCCTTGTTTGCTGGGTCACCCAGGTCTCCAGATCATGAAACACCATCAGCCAGCATGGATGCCCTTTGGTGCCAGGAAGTCTAAAGACTGTGAATGATGGGGATCTCTTAAATAAACTGATTATATAAGCACGTTTCATTTACATGACTAGCTTAATCTGTCAAAAGCCCACAGATTTCATGAAACCAGTGTCAAATAAAAATCCAGGAGGAGCTTCAAGATGGCGGAAGAGTAAGACACAGAGATCACCTTCCTCCCCACAGATACATCAAAAATACATCTACATGTGGAACTGTTCCTATAGAACACCTACTGAATGCTAGCAGAAGACCTCAAACCTCCCAAAAGGCAAGAAACTCCCCACGTACCTGGGTAGGGCAAAAGAAAAAAGAAAAAACAGAGACAAAAGAATAGGGATGGGACCAAACCAGAGGGAGGGAGCTGTGAAGGAGGAAAGGTTTCCACACACTAGGAAGCCCATTTGAGGGCAGAGACTGCAGGTAGTGGAGGGGGGAAGCTACGGAACCATGGAGGAGAGCACAACAGCAGTGCAGAGGGCAAAGTGGAGAGATTACCACACAGAAGATCAGTGCCAACCAGCACTCACCAGCCCAAGAGGCTTGTCTGCTCACCCGCCGGGGAGGGCGGGGTCTGGGAGCTGAGGCTGAGGCTTCGGAGGTCGGATCCCAGGGAGAGGACTGGGGTTGGCGGCATGAACACAGCCTGAAGGGGGCAAATGCGCCACATCTATCCAGGAGGAAGTCCATGAAAAAGTCTGGAGCTGCCGAAGAGGCAAGAGAATTTTTCTTCCCTCTTTATTTCCTGGTGCACGAGGAGAGGGGATTAAGAGTGCTGCTTAAAGTAGCTCCAGAGACGGGTGTAAGCTGTGGTATCAGCGTGGACCACAGAGACGGGCCTGAAATGCTTTGGCTGCTGCTGAGCCAAAAAGAAGCCTGTGAGCAAGCACAGGCCACTATCCACACCACCCCTACCGGGAGCCTGTGCAGGCCGCCACTGCCAGGGTCCCGCGATCCAGGGACAAATTCCCGGGAGAACACATGGCATGCCTCAGGCTGGTGCAATGTCACGCTGGTCTCTGCCACCTCAGGCTTGCCTCGCAACCGTACCCCTCCCTCACCCAGGCCTGAGTGAGCCAGAGCCCCCAAATCAGCTGCTCCATTAACCCTTCTTGTCTGAGCTAAGAACAGAAGCCCTCAGGCGACCTACACGCAGAAGCGGGTCCAAATCCAAAGCTGAACCCCAGAAGTTGTGCGAAAAAAGAGGAGAAAGGGAAATTTTTCCCAGCAGCCTCAGAAGCAGAGGATTAAAACTCCACAATCAACTTGATGTAACCTGCACCTGTGGGATACCTGAATAGATAGCAAATCATCCCAAATTGAGAAGGTGGACTTTGTGAGCAAAGATATATTATTTTTTCCACTTTTTCTTTTTATTTGAGTGTGTATGTGTATGCTTCTGTGTGTGATTTTGTCTGTATAACTTTGCTTTCACCAATTGTACTAGGGTTCTATCCATCCACTTGTTTGTTTGTTTTACTTTTTAAAATTTGTTTCTTAATAATTAGTATTTTTATTTTTTAATAACTTAATTTTATTTTATCCTTTTTCTTTCTATTTTTTCTCCCTTTTATTCTGAGCCATGTAGATGAAAGGCTCTTGGTGCTCCATCCAGGAGTCATTGCTGTGCCTCTGAAGTGGAGGAGCCAACTTCAGGAAACTGGTCCACAAGAGACCTCCCAGCTCCATGTAATATCAAATGGTGAAAATCTCCCAGAGATCTCCATCTCAACTCCAAGACCCAGCTTCACTCAATGATCAGCAGGCTACAGTGCTGGACACCCTATGCCAAACAACTAGCAAGACAGGAACACAGCACCATCCATTAGCAGAGAGGCTTCCTAAAATCATAATAAGTCCACAGACACCCCAAAAACACACCAACAAACGTGGACCTGCCCACCAGGAAGACAAGGTACAGCCTCATCCACCACAACACAGGTAGTAGTCCCCTCCACCAGGAGCCTACACAAACCACTGAACCAACCTTAGTCACTGGGGACAGACACCAAAAACAACAGGAACTACAAACTTGCAGCCTGCAAAAAGGAGACCCCAAGCACATTAAGTTAAGCAAAATGAGAAGACAGAAAAACACACAGAAGATGAAGGAGCAAGGTAAAAACCAACCAGAACTAACAAATGAAGAGGAAATAAGCAGTCTACCTGAAAAAGAAGTCAGAATAATGATAGAAAAGCGGATCCAAAATCTTGGAAATAGAATAGAGAAAATACAAGAAACGTTTAACAAGGACCTAGAAGAACTAAAGAGCAAACCAACAATGATGAACAACACAATAAATGAAATTAAAAATTCTGTAGAAGGGATCAATAGCAGAATAACTGAGAATAACTGAGGCAGAAGAACTGATAAGTGACCTGAAAGGTAAAATAGTGGAAATAACTAGTGCAGAGCAGAATAAAGAAAAAAGAATGAAAAGAAATGAGGACAGTCTCAGAGACCTCTGGGACAACATTAAACACATAAACATTTGGAATATAGGGGTTACAAAAGAAGAAGAGAAATAGAAAGGGACTGAGAAAATATTTGAAGAGATGATAGTTGAAATCTTCCTTAATATGGGAAAGGTAATAGTTAATCAAGTCCAGGAAGCACAGAGAGTCCCATACAGGATAAATCCAAGGAGAAACATGCCAAGACACATATTCATCAAACTATCAAAAATTAAATACAAAGAAAACATATTAAAAACAGCAAGGGAAAAACAACAAATAACACACAAAGGAATCCCCATAAGGTTAACAGCAGAAATTTCAGCAGAAACTCTGCAAGCCAGAAGGGAGTAGCAGGACATATTTAAAGTGTTGAGGGAGAAAAACCTGCAACCAAGATTACTCAAACAATCAAGGATCTCATTCAGATTTGATGGAGAAATTAAAACCTTTACAGACAAGTAAGAGCTGAGAGAGTTCAGCAGCACCAAACCAGCTTTACAACAAATGCTAAAGGAACTTCTTTAGGCAGGAAACACAAGAGAAAGAAGAGGACTACAATAACAAACACAAAACAATTAAGAAAATGGGAATAGGAACATACATATTGATAATTACCTTAAATGTAAATGGATTAAATGCTCCCACCAAAAGAAACTGACTGGCTGAAGGGATACAAAAACAAGACCTATATATATGCTGTCAACAAGAGACCCACTTCAGACCTAGGGACATACAAACTGAAAGTGAGAGGATGGAAAAAGATATTCCATGCAAATGGAAATCAAAAGAAAGCTGGAGTAGCAATTCTTATATCAGACAAAATAGTCTTTAAAATAAAGACTATTACAAGAGACAAAGAAAGAAACTACATAATGATCAAGGGATCAATCCAAGAAGAAGATATAAAAATTGTAAATATTTATGCACCCAACATAGGAGCACATCAATATATAAGGCAAATACTAACAGCCGTAAAAGGGGAAATCGACAGTAACACAGTCATAGTAGGGGACTTTAACACCCACTTTCACCAATGGACAGATCATCCAAAATGAAAATAAATAAGGAAACACAAGCTTTAAATGATAGATTAAACATGAAGGACTTCATTGATATTTATAGGACATTCCATTCAAAACCAACAGAATACACATTCTTCTCCAGTGCTCATGGAACATTCTCCAGGATAAATCATATCTTGGGTCACAAATCAAGCCTTGGTAAATTAAAGAAAATTGAAATCATATCAAGGATCTTTTCCGATCACAATGCTATGAGACTAGATATCAAGGAAAAGATATGCAAAAAGTACACACATATGGAGGCTAAACAATACACTACTTAATAACCAAGTGATCAATTAAGAAATCAAAAAATACCTAGAAACAAATGACAATGGAGACACGACGACCCAAAAACTATGGGATGCAGCAAAAACAGTTCTAAGAAGGAAGTTTATAGCAATACTACACTATGTTAAGAAACAGGAAACATCTCAAATAAATAACCTAACCTTGCACCTAAAGCAATTAGAGAAAGAAGAACAAAAAAACCCCAAAAACCCAAAGTTAGCAGAAGGAAAAAAATCATAAAGATCAGATCAGAAATAAATGAAAAAGAAGCGGAGGAAAGAATAGCAAAGATCAATAAAACTAAAAGCTGGTTCTTTGAGAAGATAAAAAGAAATGGATAAACCATTATACAGACTCATCAAGAAAAAAAAGGGAGAAGACTCAAATCAATAGAATTAGAAATGAAAAAGGAGAAGTAACAACTGACACTGTAGAAATACAAAGGATCATGAGAGATTACTACAAGCAACACTATGCCAATAAAATGGACAACCTGGAAGAAATGGAACAAAATCTTAGAAATACACAACCTGCCGAGACTGAACCAGGAAGAAATAGAAAATATGAACAGACCAATCCAGCGCACTGAAATTGAAATTGTGTTTAAAAATCTACCAACAAACAAAAGCCCAGGACCAGATGGCTTCACAGGCAAATTCTATTAAAAGTTTAGAGAAGAGGTAACACCTATCCTTCTCAACTTCTTCCAAAATATAGCAGAGGGAGGAACACTCCCAAATTCATTCCACAAGGCCACCATCACCCTGATACCAAAAGCAGACAAAGATGTCCCAAAGAAAGAAAACTACAGGCCAATATCACTGATGAACATAGATGCACAAATCCTCACCAAAATACTACAAAACAGAATCCAACAGCACATTAAAAGGATCATATACCATAATCAAGTGGGGTTTATTCCAGGAATGCAAGGATTCTTCAATATATGCAAATCAATCAATGTGATACACCATATTAACAAATTGAAGGAGAAAAACCACATGATCATCTCAATAGATGCAGAGAAAGCTTTTTACAAAATTCAACACCCATTTATGATAAAAACTCTGCAGAAAGTAGGCATAGAGGGAACTTTCCTCAACATAATAAAGGCCATAAATGACAAAACCACAGCCAACATTGTCCTCAATGGTGAAAAACTGAAACCATGTCCACTAAGATCAGGAACAAGACAAGGTTGCCCACTCTCACCAATATTCTTCAACAACTTTTGGAAGTTTTAGCCACAGCAATCAGAGAAGACGAAGAAAAAAAAAGAATCCAAATTGGAAAAGAAGAAGTTAAGCTGTCACTGTTTGCAGATGACATGATACTATACATAGAGAATCCTAAAGATGCTACCAGAAAACTACTAGAGCTAATTAATGAATTTGGTTAAGTAGCAGGATACAAAATTAATGCACAGAAATCTCTGGCATTCCTATACACTAATGATGAAAAATCAGAAAGTGAAATTAAGAAAACACTCTTGTTTACCATTGCAACAAAAAGAATAAAATATCTAGGAATAAACCCACCTAAGGAGACAGAAGACCTTTATGCAGAAAATTTTAAGACACAGATGAAAGAAATTAAAGATGATACTAATAGGTGGAGAGATATACCATGTTCTTGGATTGGAAGAATCAACATTGTGAAAATGGCTCTACTACCCAAAGCAATCTACAGATTCAGTGCAATCCCTCTCAAACTACCACTGGCATTTTTCACAGAACTAGAACAAAAATTTTCACAATTTGTATGGAAACACAAAAGACCCCAAATATCCAAAGCAATCTTGAGAACGAAAAACGGAGCTGGAGGAATCAGGCTCCCTGACTTCAGACTATACTACAAATCTACAGTAATCAAGACAGTGTGGTACTGGCACAGAACCAGAAATATAGATCAATGGAACAGGATAGAAAGCCCAGAGATAAGCCCACACACATATGGTCATCTTATCTTCGATAAAGGAGGCAAGAATATATAGTGGAGAAAAGACAGCCTTTTCAATAAGTGGTGCTGGGAAAACTGGACAGGTACATGTAAAAGTATGAAATTAGAACACTCCCTAACACCATACAAAAAAATAATCTCAAAATGTATTAAAGAACTAAATGTAAGGCCAGACACGATCCAACTCTTAGAGGAAAACATAGGCAGAACACTCTAAGACATAAATCACAGCAATATCCTTTTTGACCCACCTCCTAGAGAAATGGAAATAAAAACAAAATAAACAAATGGGACCTAATGAAACTTTAAAGCTTTTGCCCACAAAGGAAACCATAAACAAGACCAAAAGACAACCCTCAGAATGGGAGAAAATATTGGCAAATGAAGCAAGTGACAAAGGATTAATCTCCAAAATTTACAAGCAGCTCATTCAGCTCAATATCAAGTAAAGAAACAACCCAATCCAAAAATGGGCAGAAGACCAAATTTCTCCAAAGAAGATATACAGATTGCCAACAAACACATTAAAGAATGCTCAACATCATTAATCATTAGAGAAATGCAAATCAAAACTTCAGTGAGATATCATCTCACACCAGTCAGAATGGCCATCATCAAAAAATCTAGAAACAATAAATGCTGGAGAGGGTGTGGAGAAAAGGGAACACTCTTGCACTGCTGCTGGGAATGTGAATTGGTTCAGCCACGATGCAGAACAGTATGGAGGTTCCTTAAAAAAACAAAAATAGAATTACCATATGACCCAGCAATCCCACTACTGGACATATACCCTAAGAAAACCATAATTCAAAAAGAGTCATATACCAAAATGTTCATTGCAGCTCTATTTACAATAGCCAGGACATGGAAACAACCTAAATGTCCTTCAACAGATGAATTGATAAAGAAGATGTGGCACATATATACAATGGAATATTACTCAGCCAGAAAAAGAAAGGAAATTGAGTTATTTGTAATGAGGTGGATGGACCTAGAGTCTGTCATACAGAGTGAAGTAAGTCAGAAAGAGAAAAACAAATACTGTATGCTAACACATATATATGGAATCTAAGAAAAGAAAAGAAAAAAGGTCATTAAGAACCAGGGGCAAGACGGGAATAAAGACACAGACCTACTAGGTAATGGACTTGAGGATATGGGGAGGGGAAAGGTAAGCTGTGACAACGTGAGAGAGTGGCATGGACATATATATGCTACCAAACGTAAAATAGATAGCTAGTGGGAAGCAGCCACATAGCACAGGGAGATCAGCTTAGTGCTTTTTGACCACCTTGAGGTGTGGGATAGGGAGGGTGTGAGGGAAGGGGACGCCATAGGGAAGAGATATGGGAACATATGTATATGTGTAACTGATTCACTTTGTTATAAAGCAGAAACTAACACACCATTGTAAATCAATTATACTCCAATAAAGATGTTAAAAAAATAAAATCCAGTTAATGTTACTAAATAATGCTGACAGAGTGATATGACCTGCTCCCAAGAAAATTTACAGGTCCACAGTTACAGAATGTAATTTATTTTTATTCAGTCTATTGATTCAAAGGTTTTGTTATGCTCCATGTAACCTTGGAGATAAGTATGTGGACAATCTAGAGTAGCTGAGACTAGCCCATGTTAGGTAGCCTTAGATGTGTCAACAACAACAATAAAACAATATAATCAATGGTCAATCTAAGAGAGATATGGAAAATTTTATTCAAACCAACCTGAAGATTACAACTTGGGAGACAATCT
Organism: Monodon monoceros; assembly: GCF_005190385.1. Taxonomy (NCBI): domain Eukaryota; kingdom Metazoa; phylum Chordata; class Mammalia; order Artiodactyla; family Monodontidae; genus Monodon; species Monodon monoceros. Next base: position 347,802 of record NW_021697799.1, on the reverse strand, counting down.
TTTAGAAATCTCTGTGAACTGTCCTGCCTGTTAGAGGTCAAAGTATAGTTATATAAGTTTTTGAGACAAAAGGTTATATAGAAAAGCAACATGCTGACAGTTAACATAGTCCAACAAAGCAAGTGTTGGGTTTTTGTGACCCCTTACAGGACTGAGAAAGGAATGTTATCTCCTAAGGAGTTATATGCTGGTACCAGGAGGAAATAGAAATTGCTATTTTTTATGAGTAGGCATTCCTGTGTCTTCAAAGGTGATCTAGTTAATGTACAATGCACAGTAAAGGGGAAAGTGTAGTGGCTCAACTAAACAGAGAGAGAATTTTATGTTTAAAAATTTTCTTGTCCTGCCTAAAAATAATTTTATTTTATTAGATATAAATGTGTCTTTAAAACTACCTTCATTTCTACCAAATATAGCCAAATTAAGGTTAATTTGTTTGCAAAGTAAGTCTGGTTAATTGATCACATAGGTTTTTAAAAATTGGCTGTGCTGCAACTTTTCATAAGATATCTCAGACTGAACTTTTTAAAAAGGCCTCTCAAGGCCAGGAAAACTACATCAAGGAATTGCCACAGATTCCACCAGTGATGTATATAGATTTGGGTGAATTCTCTTCTTGACTTTCCCCAAATATATTGAGATTCCTGCAGGTGTCAAGAGATGGTCTTTCTTATTTCTTGTTTACCTGGAAAGGCTGTTGTGAACCCTCTAAGTAAATTTCCAGGTTGTTTTTCCCAGGGATTTTATGGTTCCATAAAGTTCACCTTAGTTCTTTAAAGCATCTGGTCATATCTGATGTTATGTATTTTCAAAATATGACATTTCTGTCAAGACCATGATAATATAATCAATGTTTCCAACTGTGTCCTGTTATAGGAGAACAGATTCTTCTTGAACTTATGAAAATAATTATATTGCCATAAAAATAAGAATACTCACTAAGAGTTTCCAAATTCTAGAGGGATTAAGTAGAAAGAAAAGATAAATGTTTTAATTCTACTTATAAGGGTGTAATTTACCAAGTTGCTTAAGTCATAATTAACTTAAGAGGAAAGATTTCCTTATATCTGGAAAACACAGATTAAAGGATAGGAATATTTTAGCCAAAAACCCATAAAAATTATAACCATGTTCATCAGTTCATTGAGCCCTATGTAACTGATTCTTGAGGTTACTCTTTTGTTAACAGTTTTATGAAGCCATTAGAGTTTCCATCAGAATTCTTTAATTTCTCACCCACTTCAGCAATATGATTTGAATGTTATCAGAAACCTATACTTTCAAGAAGTTCTTTCTATGAATCTTCTTGAAATATTGTTTGCAAAAGCATGAGAGTAAAACAATAACTATAAATGACAAAAATGAGTGATTAAAAATCTGATTACAATGCAATTGATAATGAAACAGTTATTGCTGTGGCATACAATAATTCAAGATAATAGCTAGAATTATGACCAATAACATTATACCAGGATATATCCAATTTTTATATTTTTTCATATAATTTCTAGAATATTATTATTAATGACATTTTACCCATACAATATAACCTAAAGTTTTCACTCACTTGATAATGCTTCCCATGTAACACAACACATCAAATAATCATAACATTTTTAATCTCTCTCTCTCTCTGAGGTGCTTCAGGGCCCTTCTTTTGCGGTACACAGGCCTTTCACTGTTGTGGCCTCTCCCGTTGTGGAGCACAGGCTCCAGACGCACAGGCTCAGTGACCATGGCTCACAGGCCCAGCTGCTCCGCGGCATGCTGGATCTTCCCAGACTGGGGCAGGAACCCGTGTCCCCTGCATCACCAGGCAGACTCTCAACAACTGCACCACCAGGGAAGCCCTAGGGCCCTTCTTAAGCATCCTAAAGTTAGCTGGAGTTCAATCTTTGGGAATTTTTTCAAAAATATTAAAAAGTTTTGAAATATTTTTTCATTTAGAATCATATGTCACTGTGAAACAATACTTATTCACTTAAGCAAAGCAACAATAAAATATTTTAAAGGCAAATACAGAAAGTTACAATTTACTTTAAAAGGTAAAGAAACAATCTTTTATCAAAAACAGCTCAATATTAAAAAAATGATAATAATAACTTGTTCTCTTAACAAAGAGAAAACCACACTCTAGTTTTGCACCACTTTACCTTCAATATTAAAATTCATTTACTTAATTAAATTCAATTTAATCTTACCCAGTCCTGATCATACATAAAATTTCCTCAGGATTCTTTTATCATAAACTTTCCACAACTTTCTGTATTAGTTTGTCCCTCATTTTTTTCCCATTTAGAAATAACCAGCTTTAGAACAAAATTCCTTTCTTTTCCCTTAAAAAATTCATTTCCATTTCTTATAACTTCCTTTTTCTTGTATACAAATATGTTTTCTTTACTAACTTTTAGTTGTAATTACATACATTAATTAGACTTCTAAACTCTTAAAAACCTTAATTTCTAGTGAAAAACAAAGAAGTAAGCAATTATGGACTGTCTTCTACATTGTGTAGATTGGCAAACATAAGTACTGTTTATAATTTCTTAAAAACATGTGCTTTATTATAGGAAATGTTTTAGTGTGTCACCAAACATATTTATTAATAGTCTCTCTGTAAAATATCTTTAGTCTATCTGTAAAAAAGAAGCTAGGGTTCAGTAAGTAATGTTTCAGTATCTTATTTTATTTGGAATGACCTTGGTATTTAATAAACTTCCATCACTTAACTTAATTTAGCGAAACTCTAAAGCTTCAAGTTACCAAAATCTGGAGAGACTATTTTTAAATAGACATTACTAAAACAAAATTATTCCAAAAAGTTTACCTAAAAGTTCTCACCTTGTTTATTCATAAATCTACTCATAAAAATTTATGTATCAAGTTATTTTTCTTGTTGGCAAACTACAACAGTTGTAATAATATCTTATTGATTTCTAGTAAACCTAGGTTTGTATTAAATAATAAAAGTAATAAAATAATAAAAATATTATACTTAATATTGATGATTCTAAATACCTGCCTACGTTAATTAACCCAACAACCTTAAACTAGCTTTAATGCCAGATATTAATATAATAATTAATATTTCATAGGCAACATAAACCTGAAATTTATTTGGGTTAGTTTCTCTTATATTTCTGAGAATTTCTTTAAGTGCTTAATTTCATTTAAGACAATTTAAATAGGGCTCATTTACAAATTAACTTTGATGGTACCATTTGGAGATAAAGATATATATACAATGTACAAAGACATAAATATAGACACAGAGATCTCATAATTTTCCTACTTGAGTTAAAAAAGCCTTTTTTCTCTTTCTTTTCAGTCTCAGGAATTAGAGGTGGTCTGGATAAGAAAGGAGTTCCTGAAAACACTGTTAGAACATTTACATTTCAAGGCACAGGGAGAAGAAAGCAAGTACTCCTCGTGGGACTTTTTCCTTCATGATCAGAATTTTGAAAAGAAGTTTGATGAAGCTGGTTTTCTCTAACTGCATGCAAAATGAGATTTGGATTGTCAAAAGAACCCCTTCTTGGCCATTTTTAGGGTGAGACTTCCCTCTTTTTTGGGGTGAGACTTCCCTCTTTTTCCACCTAAGTAAGCATTTGTAAGTTTCAGTGTTATACATAAACACAGCTGATACTCCCATAAGTAGCTGTCTTTCAGGGAGCTGGTTATTAATTTGGTAGCCTAATTTAGGTATGAGATGAGATCTAAGCAACTTTCTGAGGAGAGTGTGGTGAATCATATGTATGCTGTTTCTGAGTCTAGCTCTCAAAGGAGTTACCGTTGGGACAGTTCTATTATTTTACATGTCCCTGTTATTCCCTCAAACAGTCTAAAACCATCATGTGTGCTTGGAGGACTAGGTTATCACCCTTTGTTACACCTGTAGACTCCAAGTGTCCTCTGGTGAGTATCTCTCATATCCTGCTGGCTACACCATGTAAATGTCAATGAAAAAAATAATATTAATTCTAAGAAAGAAATAAAAAAAAATTATTTGAGCCAAACTTAGGACTATAACCTGAGAGAAAGTTCTGAGAACTATTTCACTTGTTAGCGGTCAAAGCATAATTATGTAAGTTTAGTTTTTGAGACAAAGGGTTAACATCAAAATAGCATATTGACAGTTTACATAGTCCAGCAAAGAGATTAGTGGGTTACTGAGACCGCTTACAAGATTTAGAAAGGAATATTATTCCTAAGGAGTTACCTTGCTGGTGACAAGAGAAAATTGCTCTTTTCTATTTTGGTGAGTATATATTCTTGTGTCTTCAAAGGTGATCTAGTTAGTGTATAATACAGATGTCCAATGCACACTAAAGGAGAGGAAGTAGCAGATGAAATGGACAGAAAGAGAATTTTATGTTTAAAATTATTCTTGTCCTGCCTAAAAATAATTTTATTTCATCAGATGTAAATGTGTACTAAAAAATGATTATTTATGCTATTTTTTAGCATTTCAATCTGAAATTAGAGAAATTAGTTGGGGACACCTACTCATACCACAGACACTTTTAATAGTTCCCTTAACAAAATTTTATATGGTACTTAAAACAGTGCCTTGTATATGTTAGGAATTGAAAAATATATTGAACTTAATTTTTATTGGATAAAACAATAAATAAGTTGAAATGGATAAGTCTATCTCACTCACAGTTTCTTTGAAAGAACTATTTAGGAAAAGTTACAAAAGAAAAACAGAGGATTTATATTTTTCCAAGGTAGGGAATATTTGCCTCTTTGTTAGAAAAAAAAAAATTGTATTCATGTCTTGAGTTTCCACTTACACAAAGATATAATATTTACTACTAATTGTGAAACTCACTCATGTTAGTACTTATGTGTAGTTACATGAATGGAAGTTGTAGAAAAGTAAAATGATAAATATAACAAATAAAATTGAAATAAGTACAGAAGCCAGTAGTAACCCAAGTGTCCTCAACAAAAAATTTCCTGCAAAAATATAATACACTTGAAGGGAATCATGACAAACATGGTGTGCAGAGAAGAATGATGCAAATATGATGGCCAGTTTTGTTTAGAAGAATTTAGAAGAAAATGCAAGGAGGAATAGTATAGTAGAAAAAAGTATATGTCATACATTGGATGTATGACTAACTTTACCACTAAATATTGTTAAAGTACACTATTGCATATTTTCTACTTTATCACATTGAGATATTGAACTAAATTATCTTGGGTGCCCAGAATTCTTAGAGTAACAAGATAAGCTTTTAAATCTGAAAGTTCCATCCATAAAGCAACTTTTCACCCTCCATGGTCTATACTGTTTAAATGTTTAATGATGTCCTATGAAAGAATAATCTGGTATGCAATATATGGAAGCCACTTTGAGAATGAAATGTAATAACTTTCTATTTTGTTTCTTATTTTACTTTCAGTCTTTAATTAACAAAGATTAAGAGCCTGTTGGTCAAGGCAAATTATTGAAGTTGATGAAATATATCTTAATCTGCTCATCCATCGTTCCAATTGCCTTCAGTATCATCCTAGCCTCTGGATTTACATTTTAATACTTCATAAAGATTTCCTAATATCAATTTCCTAACTTTTATTGTAATGACTCCTTTGTGCATTTTCCTATAGTTTACTCAGACTCTGGAGGGATAATAGATCACTAATTGGATTTTTTTTCCCCTAGTAATTTGTTAAATGGGTGCTGTTTTACTCTTTTTGCATCATCTTTTACACAGCAAATGTTTATATTTTAAGAAAAGACTTTTGCATTACTTCCAAAGTGTAGCAAAATTTCAAAGACCTTTGCAGGCTTGTGAAAGAAAATAATTTTGACTACCAGTTTTCTTGGTGTCATTTTCATCACCACTGACAATGTATTTTAAGAAAAACTCAACATAAATGGAAATGTCATTGTTCCAGTTCTAAACCAAAACCCTTTGAATCATTTTTTATTGCTCTATGTCTGTTTATTGAAGGTGTGCCCACATTCAGTTGATTTTCAAATCTAATAATAGCTAATGCCAAATTTATATCAGCAATTCATATACTCTACATGCCTCAACTGCTATTCCATTTGTTCTTGAGCCACTGATTGCCTCGTAAACTGTCTCCCTGCTTTGTTGCCACCACATTTATTTAGTCTATTTTCAACATAACAGTGAGTGTGATCTTATTCAAAGGTTGGTGAGATCATGACCCTCCTCTGTTAAACACCTTCTCACATTAAACCCAAGCTTCTTGCAGGATCCTAGACCATAGATGCTTTCGTTTCTCCCCTATCTGTTTCTCCTGCACTCTCACTTGCTCACTCTGCTCATTAACACTAGTCTAAATGTTTCTCAAACATATCAGGTACACTTCTGTTTTAAGTCTTTTGAATTTGTTCTTCTCTTTCTCTCAGTGGTTTCTTCCTCAGACATATACTTGGTTGACTACTTCATTCTGAAAGTCTTTGCTTATATGCCCCCTTCTAAATAAGGCCATATTTCCCATAATCTTTCCCTGTTTTATTTTCTTCTTCGCTATTTATCAGTGAAAATGTAAAAAATAATTTAGATGAAATTTTTTTCCAACTGTAAAATGAATGCAATCAATTGTGGGGGTTAAAAGAATGGTCTTTCCTACATGCTTAATGATGTTACCAGAAGATATCTTAGTTGCTTATATTAGATAAAAGCATGCTTGCAATTGTTATGAAACTTAAAATCATTGGTAAAGGATTATCTGTGAAATGCCTAATAAGAACCATGTCACACTAACTAAACTGAATAAAAAGATTTAATCCAAGAATAACATTTATTTTACTGTAGGCCAATAATATTATAAAGCAATATCTCCATTTCAAGTTCATTCTTTTTTTTTTTTTTAATGTCTGTGATTATATCACTTTGACTGAAACTATTATTCAATAGAGAAGTCATTCAAATGTACTTGCAAAGTCAGGGACCTACAGGGAAATGGGGATCAAAAGGTCTCATCACTCCAGGTGCTACAAAGCCTTCCCTTCCAGATGCTAAATATTTTACTCGCTAGGTATTTTTACATTAGGAATCTGTCTTAGCTGGTACAGGAAGACAAGGGGTCAAGCTAAATCAGATGATTCACCTAAACCTATTGAAAATGCAAAGTGTCCCAGGAGTCTTGTTGCTATTGTTAAGGATTATTTAGTAAATCCGGCTGCTGAGTTTCTAAATATCCCAGGAGTTTGACAAAACTTGGTATCTTGACTTGATCAGGTCAGAGTCTGAAAATAGTGAAACCCTTATTAGAGAGTATGAAATCACAGTAGCTGCTCAGAAACACCGATTATTGATTACTGTGGAAAAAACAGAAGTGTATCCGCCATAACTAGAATGCCACTATTAAGTTCTAAGGATTTAATTCCCAACAGAAACCAAGATGACATACATAATTAGATTCTTATTTCTACATTATATTAATAACTACTTATGAAAATAACTTTAGATAATAGATATACTTCTGTATGAGTAGTCTAAAAAGAATGAAGAGGATGATATTTTAAAATATCTATGTCATGGATAAGCATATGGTAATCTTTGTTTTTTTTGTTGTTGGTATTGGGTTTATAAAGCAAAATTGATACATATGAAAAAATACAGTAGATTATATGATATCTTCCTGACTGAGAAGGTGATAATTATTGACAAACATCAAAGGCTTTTCTTAGACATTTGTATGCAAAAGCTGTGAGCAGAACTCAGAGGAAATATGTCTTTTTGGGTTTTTTTTTTGCCTTTTATTCTAAACAATCTAAGTATTCCATGCCAGTAGGGCAACTCAGGACTGCTAAAATCAAACTCAGACTTACCCATATAATAAAGAAATTCTCACAAAAGGAAGGATAGAAGAGAAGGACAAAAAAGAGTAAGAGATTGAGGTAAATATTTTTTTAAATTGTGGTGGTTAATTAAGGGTCCAAGTGAAGAATACTATTTACAAAAGAATAATATCATTCTTAGCAGAACTTCATGTATATAAGGTCACAAACTAGTTGTCTGACATCAGGCAATTTACATAACTTCTTTGTACCTTTGTGTTCTCATCTTTGATATGATGAGAACTGATATCAATCAATCAAATGACAGAGGAAATGATATCAATTTTCACACCTGACTGAGAACTAAATGAGATAATAATATTAAATAATAATATTACTATTAAATATGACGTGTATAGTTGTTGCTATGAGGATTTTTAAATTTGAATAATAATATCTACAAATGGAATTGATGAAAGGGCTAAATGAGATAATACATTTAAGATATCAAAGAGGTTCAAGACAGTTTTAATTAAAAAAAAACTAAATTCCATTCTTTATTGCTTTGCAATTTAGATTGTCATTTGTTAAGTTACGAGACCCCAATTTTTACTAATACCCCTATCACACTGAGAAGCTGATGGTAGTATTATGGATGAGAAACAAAGGATGTTCCAGTGTTTTTAGTGCTCTTTATAACTTGAAAGTCTTCTACACATATCTCAATTACTTTAAATTATCCTAATGAAGGAAGTCATTCTAGGCTTGCAGAAGTACAGATGCAGATATTCTAGGAAAATATGAACTTTTAATAATTTTTTTAAACCTGAAAACATAAAATGCTTTGAAATAGTAATTCAAGATTTATATATATTTATATTTTATATTTTTCTAGTGTAATTTTAAGTGGAGGAAAATATAAAATCAAAATACAACAATAATATATGAAATATAAGTTGCATTTCTTATATTTCACTCCTTTAACTAAAATATAAATTCTAGAAATTTTATGTGACCAAAGTAATTTTTTTGTTCCTTAATACATATTTTCCTGGACATCTTTATGTTTCCAGTATAAAAAAGATATTGACATCTGAATGATGTCTATACATTGATATTTATAAGGCTCAGGCCATTACCACCTCTCATAAATGTTAAGAATATTAATAATTTATTTCTTTTGTTGTTTCTTCATTTGTTCTAACATCTACAAATTTTAGTAAATTCAATACAGTGGTTTATGAGTTGGTCTTCTAATTTAAAGATACCAAATTGGTTAGATTAAGAAAACATACATAGAAAAATATGTTGTATAATCTACATAACAATTTAGTAATCTTCCATACCAAAATATTACAGGCAATATTTTAATCCTTGATTCATGTTTTAAAATGTTTAGGGGATAATAAAGTACATATTAAAATTTAAATTTGAATAGTTATTAGAATTAATATGATAAATAATATAAGGTCTAACTAAAACTTGTATAGATCATTTTCTTGACCCACAGAATACAGGAAAAAAATGTCATTGTTAAGTTAAATTTCCATAGTACTTATTTTCCTTCATCTTGCCCACCATTATTTGCTTCACTTCTTATTTCCATTCTCTGTTTATCAAAGTGATTTAAAAAATATATCATTTGGTTCAAGCAATGGAAAACACATAGAATACAGTTTTGTTAAATAGCTTTGATACATTTGAATAATCCAGTGTTTACAAAATTTTGGCTGCACATTTATCAGAAAACTACTCTAAACAGCTATATTGCCACTATTTTTTCTTAAGTAGACTCGTAGTTCACAGTAAACTAGAAAAATATATTACAGATAAAGCTTCCAAATAATAATAGAAAAAGCTGATAATTGCTAATGTTCATAAAATAGCATTCAGGAAATTTATAGTAAGTAACAGCAGGCTTCTTCCCCCACCCCAAATATTGATGTTTTGCTCTACAAAGAATCTAAGGTTAATTTGACAATGGGCTTTAATATATTCTTCATGCTTATTAGTTGGCTATTATACTATAGACAGTTTTCTATAGTAATATGAATATATAACCATCATGAATATGAATATGAAACCATCATGCCTCACATTGCAAATTAATGCAAATTAACCTGATTGATTTTTTTAAAATTTAAACTCAAGTGCTTAATTTTATAATGTCACAAGTAAAATGATTTTCTATTAATATGCAGTAATGATAAATTGTTTATTTTAAAATTGTAGATTTTTCAAGAGCAGTCTTAAATGATTCTCTTATCACTTAATAAACCAGGATATTTGCAATGGGTTCATGGTTGTAATAATATTAAGTCATTTGTGTTAAACTTTTGATTGACTACTTTTAAAAAGGCAATATTGTTAGAGTGCTGTCTTGTTTGCAATTCTGTTTTCCTATAAAAATTTTGGAAACTGCTTTTCTTGTCATAACTATAACATATATCTGATTTTTGAAAAATATCATAGGTTTATTTTAATTGTTAAAAAGAAAAAGACATTTATCTTTTAATGTTAAGGATTATTAATAGTCAATTTTAAGACCTAAATGACAGATGAATACCATCATAAATCAATATGGAATCTGCAGGAAAAAATATTTTATAAATTTTTCTTACTCAACTTTAGGTTCTCACTTTTGAAGTTATGACTCTTTCAAGAGATTGTCACTTTGAATAAATTACATGATATTGTGTAACATTTTAGTTACCATCAGGTATCAAAATTTAACTTAAAATATTGTACTCCTCATGTAACTATGTTTTCTCCAACAAACTTAAGTAGATAAATGTAATTCCTAAAACATGGCATGGTAAATGTCACTGCAGCTAATCTGTGTATCAGATTCTCTTCCCCTTCCTGACACAGGGAAGAACTGAATTTTTCTGATACATTTAAGTTAGACTATAGTCAAACGGTTTGTTTTTGACAATGAATATGATGAGTAAAAGTAATAACTCTCTTACTTCTGGGTAGAAGTATTTAATTTCTTATTCTTACTTATATAGATGCAGTCCAAGTAAGCATGTGATGAAATGTTTATAAGAAAGTGTCCCCAAGATCAAAGGAGTGTAAAATACTAAGATAACCCTTGGAAGATTGACAATGCTTGGGACTGAGAAATATAGGTTATTCATTTGGTGTTGTTTGCTACCACAATATAGCAAGCATATTCTGACAAACATCAGAATACATGACCTCAGCATAAGTTTCTAATTAATGTATTAACTCAGCTAATGCATTGCAAGTGAATCAACAGCAAAGTGAAATTCTACTTAATTCATCACAGAACTTGCACATATCCTTGCCTTCCATTTTGCTTTCTGGGTTAACTTTTTTTCTGGGTTAACATTTTTCACATGTGCATAATATTACATTTAAAAGAGTAATTAAAATAGTATCTTAAAAAATATCTGTCCTTTGCAGAGAAACAAAGTTAGAACTCTTTATAATTTAATCTTTTCATACTTTATAATCCATGATGGAGCATAAATAACATGGAATTCTTTAAAATTCCCTGTCAGGGAAAATAATTAACATCCGTCTCATTACACAACTAGCTTCTAATCATTTAAAATATATGTAGTTTTTTTCTTTAATTTTTATTTATTTATTTTTGCAGTACGCAGGCCTCTCACTGTTGTGGCCTCTCCTGTTGTGGAGCACAGTCTCCGGACGCACAGGCTCAGTGGCCATGGCTCACAGACCCAGCAGCTCCATGGCATGTGGGGATCTTCCCGGACTGGGGCACGAATTGGTGTCCCCTGCATCGGCAGGTGGACTCTCAAGCACTGCACCACCAGGGAAGTCCTGTAGTTATTATTTATTAGCAGGTACAATTTAATAAATTGCACATTTTTATATTTTTAAACAACATTTTTCTTGGAATTGTATAGTTTGGCACATACATAAAATGAAGTCATTATAGTTTTATTTTTTCACAGGCTTACCTTTGTTTGAAAAATAGAGATAAATATAAAACTGAGATAGACAGAGATAAACTTGCAATTTTACAAATTAAAAAATAATATTTTCAAGGTTTCCTAAAGCCACATTTGTAACATTCAAAAAAGAAATTATATGATTATGATTATAGTTATAAGAAATATATTATTAGGTAATTTTTAACAAAATGATGCCTTACCATTATGAAAATGATGAGCTTTCTTGCTCAAACTTTTTAAAGAAATTGAATACATGAGCCAAATAGCAAAACTCACCTCATAAAATTCTGTCTTCTCATTTCTTATCAATTCAATACTTCTGAAAATTTAATGTCTGTAATACTTTGTTATTTCTTTAACCATTCTTAAATGATAATACATGTGTATCTAAAATAAAAATACTCACAGAGTAATTTATGATTCCTGGGACACATTACCCCCAAACAGACACACACACATGTATAGAAACAAACACACAAACAGAAATGAGTTATTCTAGATCACTGAATATTTTGATTAATGCAAAGTTATAATTTATACTTTATAAAGAATCAATGAATTTTAAATGATAAACACATAGAAAATATCAATTTTAAAGTAATAGATTTCATGTGTCAAAAATCTATGATTACACTGCCACTACTGGCTCCCTAAAGTGATACATATATGCTAGATATTGAAATTTCAAGAGAACTCGGAATCAATTCTATAAGTTAAACTTTAAGTGTCAGATTATTTGAATGGTTCTATAAAATAGGAATAGATTGGACCATGATGTCAGATAGCTCTGGGTTTGAATAATAGCATCAGTGCCTGCAATTTAACCAAGTCTTCTCATCTTTGTCATCTGTTGAAAGAGAAAAAAAGTACTTAATTTAATAAAACATTTAATATAATTGAGATAGTTAGTAATTTACCCAGGACTTCATGAACTCTTCAATTACTTAAAATCACTTTTTAAAATAAACAAGCAAACATATTTACAGAGTTCCTGCTTTATTTCAACTACTATGCTATCCAAGGAGTATAAAAAATAGGAATCAATCACCTATAATCTCTCCCTAAAATATTTGTTTTCATGTGTATTCCCTTTTAGCAGATGTTTTAGTACTCAGGGTATGTGCTACATACAAATAAATGTGTTCTGACTTTTTAAAAATGTATTGATACATTTTTCCAAATGTGTTTCTAAGGAATAAATATTATTCTGGCTTTTTAAAAATATTTTTTAAAATGTATAAAAAGAAATATGGACAAATAAGAAAATTATTACTTTTTTAAATAGCTAAGGTTAATAATGATCACCACTTTTGATCGCTGTTTCATTTATACAGACATTTCCTGACTTAAAATGGTTTGACTTACAATGTTTTGACTTTATGATGGTGTGAAAGCTATACTATTCAGTAGAAACTGTAAATTTTGAATTTTATCTTCTCTCAGGCTAAGGCAGCATCTCTCCTGATGCTGGGCAATGGCAGGGAGCAGCTGCTCCTAGCCAGCCATGTGATTACAAGAGTAAACAACCACTTGCAACCGTTCTATATCCATACAACGATTCTGTTTTTTCATTTTCAATACAGTATTCAATAAATTACATGATATATTCAACACCGTATTACAAAATAAGCTTTGTGTTAGATGATTTTTCCCAACTGATTACTAATGTAAGTGTTCTGAACAAGTTTAAGGTAAGCCAGGCTAAACTATGATGTTTGGTAGGTTAGGTGTATTTGATGCATTTTTGACCTAGGATATTTTCAACCTATGGGGTGTAACTCCATCATAAGTTGAGGAAGACCTGTATTAGCAAGCATTTTTTAATTGCTATTCACTTAGTTTTTCAAACACCTTGTAACCATTTATTTATTTAGAAATATTTTGGCAGATTTCTTACTGCCTCAGGAGGTGACAGGTATGTCCCTCTAGGAGCCTCCTTGGCTTTTGCCTGAGGAGCTTTCAGACTGTATTTGAACATACCTTTTTCCAGACTCAGTGTGGAAACCTGCCAAAGTCTGACTAGGTCCAACTTAGAAATGGGACCAAGTTAAGAGTCAGACTGTGTCTGACTTAGAAACTGGACTGGGTTTGGGGTTGGACTATGTATAAGTTAGAAATAGGACTGGTTATTGGTCAGACTGGGGCCAACTGAAGCCGGACTGGGCCCAGTGTGAGGCATCAGGTGAATAAAATTTTGTTTTAAGGCCATAAAACCAGGTTGAACATACCCAAGATAGTCTTTATTTACAGCAGCCGCAGCAAGAACTTTTAACCCAGATAAGCTTTTCCATTTATGAGCTGCCCTAGAAAAAATAGGGTTTTGGCCAAGCACTCACTAAAAAGAGTAGAGGGAAAACTATTTTTCCTCCTCTTCATGAGCTTCTGGTGAGCAGGATAAGACCAGCTGGGACATCCCACTTGCTCCAGAGCTTGCAGAATCCTGGGAAAAACTAGCAGAAGACATCAAAGGGACTTTCCAGGATGGTGGAGGAGTAAGAGGACATGGAGCTCATGTCTCCCCACAAACACATCAAGAATACATCTACAAATGGAACAATTCTCACAGAGCACCTGCTGAACAGTAGCAGAGGACCTCAGACACCTAAAAGGACAAGAAAGATCTTCGCATAACTGGGTAGGATGAAAAATAAAAGAAGGGAAAAGGAAGAGGAGAAGAAGCAGGATGGGACCTACACTGCTGATGTGGAGCTGAAGGTAATGAGAGGTTCCTGCATCTGAGGAAGCCCCTCACCAGCTGGGACAGAAGGGGTGCCTCAGGGTCTTGGAGGAGAGCTGAGTAACAAGTCTGTGGCAGGCCGGACAAAGTGAGACTTACACAGATGGTCCATGTCACAGTCCTGCATGTCCCAGCCTGAAATGGGTGTCTGCTGGTGCACACAGGGGCTGGGAACTAAAACATGGGGTTTGGAAAGCAGACCCAGGGAGAAGATTGCTGTTGGCTGTGAGGATAAATCCTGAGGGCACAGGAGTGAAGAGCTCGGCAACAGGGAATGCTCGTGGAGGAAGCCAGGGCCACCACAGAAAGGTACCATCATTGTTGAGTGACTTTCAAGGGACGGAGACACCACTGCAGCCTCTCCCCTCACCTGTTGGCCCCTGCCTCCCAGGCACTAGGGAGGGCTCCTGCTAGAGCCAGTTCACATGCCACTGCCATCACCTTCTCCTCACCCCCTCCCTGCCTGAGTGACCCAGTTGCCCCAACCTCCAGATTGCCACCTGGTGGGCTTGCACATTCCAGTCACTACTCCAGCATCCTCCCACATGGGTGGCCTGCTCACCCTAATTGCCACCTCAACCCTTCCGGCCTGACAGGCTCATGTACTCTGGCAACCTCTGGAGCAGACTCCAGTGGGAAGAACACATGCAGAAGGGGGGCTGAAATCACAGATGAGCCCCAGGGGCCAGGTGACTAAGGAAGAAGAGCTGCAACCTCTCCTTGTGGCTGAGTGAACCAAAGAGTTACACCTCCACTGACAGCTTCCTAAATTCAGCCCCTGTGAAGCATCTGAAAAGACAAAAAGTGTTCCTGCAGGTGGGACAGGTCTGGCTTTAGCAGCCGTGGACTTTGTGGGCATGTACATGTGGGGGTTGAGCCAGGCTAGAGTGTAAGCTGCCTCCATTGCTCTCACAGAGGGTCCAGGTGCACAACTACTGCAGCCCTGTGACTTGACCTCAGTGAATCTGTACCAGTGGCCTGGTGAAAACAAGGCCTGAGACTCCCCAGGGCCAATTGCTGGCATACCCATAGTTAAAGTGGGACTGAGAGCAGTGCCAACATATTGTACTTTGTGAGCTCACACAATGGGCAAAAGGGGACACAACAGAGTACATTCATAGATGAACAGCTCCAGAGGAGCTGTGGCTTCTCTCCCAGTGGGATTGATTCAATCCCACCTACCTTGACCACATATCAGAAACACAGCTAAGAAACAGATCTGGGGGACTCTATTCCAACAGCTAGGGAGCAGACCCAACCCCTGATAGGGCAGTGATGACTGCAGAGCAAAGGGAAGGCCCCACTCAATATCCAGGGCAGGGTCTGGTCACCAAAACACCAATCAAACCTGCTATCAAGGGGATAATGTCATAAATCTCTGGACAAATCTCATGACCAGGGGCAGACACTAGAAGCAAGAGGAACTATGATCCATCAGTGTATGGAAAGGAGACTACAAACACAGTAAAGAAGAAAGAAAAAAAAAAAAACCCTGCAAGAACAACTAAATGAAGAGGAGATAGGCCATATACATGAAAAATAATTCAGAGTAATGATAGTAAAGATGATCCAAGATCTTGGAAAAAGAATGGAGGCATAAATCAAGAAGATACAAGAAAAGTTTTAAAAAGACCTAGAAGAACTAAAGAATAAACCAACAGAGATGAACAATACAATAACTGAAATGAAAAATGCACAAGAAGGAATCAATAGCAGAATAACTGAAGCAGAACAATGGATAAGTGACCTGGAAGACAGAATGGTGGGAATTTCTGCCAAGGAACAGAATAAAGAAAACGGAATGAAAAGAAATGGGGACAGTCTCAGAGACCTTTGGGAAAACATTACGTGAACCAACATTTGAATTATAGTGGTCACAGAAGAAGAAGAAAAGGGTCCTGAAAAAATATTTGAAGAGCTTATAGTTGAAGACTTTTCTAACATGGGAAAGAAAATAGTCACTCAACTTCAGGAAGCACAGAGAATCCATACAGGATAAACCCAAGGAGTAACACACTGAGACACATATTAATCAAACTAAAAAAATTAAATACAGAGAAAAAATATTAATAACAGTGAGGGAAAAATAACAAATAACATACAAAGTAATCCCCATAAGAATATCAGCAGAAACTCTGCAGGCCAGAAGGGAGTGGCATAATATATTTAAAGCAATGAAAGGGTAAAACGTACGAGAATACTCTACTCAGCAAGGCTCTCATTCAGATTTGACAGAGAAATCAAAAGCTTTACAGACAAGGTAAATCTAAGAGAATTCAGCACCATCAAGCAGTGCACAACAAATGCTAAAAGAACTTCTTGAGGCAGGACACACAAGAGAAGAGAACAAAAGAGGAAGGGGAAAAAATGGGCCTACAAAAACAAACCCAAAACAAATAGGAAAATGGAGGTAAGACTATACATATTGATAATTACCTTAAAAGAAAATGGATTAAATGCTCCAACAAAAGACACAAACTGGATGAATGGATTAAAAAAAAAACCTGCATATATGCTGTCTACAAGAGACCCACTTCAAACCTAGGGACACATACAGACTGAAAGTGAGGGGATGGAAAAAGATATTCCATACAAATTGAAATCAAAAGAAAGCTGGGGTAACAATACTCACATCAGACAAAATAGATGTTAAAATAAAGACAGTTACAAGAGACAAGGGAGGATACTACATAATGATCAAGCAATCAATCCAAAAAGATGTAACAATTGTAAATATATATGCACCCAATATAGCAGCACCTCAATATATAAGGTAAATGCTAAGAGTCATAAAATAAGAAATTGACAATAACCCAATAATAGTGGAGAATTTTAACACCCTATTTACATAATGGACAGATCATCCAGAAAGAAAACTAATAAGGAAACACAAGCCTTAAATGACACTTAGACCAAGTAGACTTAATAGATATTTACAGGACATTCCAGATGAAAGAAGCAGAATACACTTTCTTCTCAAGTGCACATGCATCATTCTCCAGGATAAATCACACCTTGGGTCACAAATCAAGGCTTGGTAAATTTAAGAAAATTGAAATCATATCTAGCATCTACTAAGACCACAAAAATATGAGATTAGAAATCAATTACAGGAAAAAAACCCTGTAAAGAACACAAATACATGGAGGCTAAACAATGTGTTACTAAATGACCAATGGATAAGTGAAGAAGTGAAAGTGGAAATCAAAAAAAAAAAAAAAAAAAACCTAGATACAAATGACAGTGAAAACATGATGATACAAAACCTATGGGACAAAGCAAAAGCAGTTCTAAGAGGGAAGATTATAGCAATAAAATCTTACCTCTAAAAACAGGATAAATCTCAAATAAACTACCTAACCTTACAGCTAAAGCAATTAGAGAAAGAAGAACAAACAAAACCTAAAGTTTGTAGAAGGAAATAAATCATAAAGATCAGAGCAGAAATAAATGAAATAGAGCTGAACAGAACAATAGCAAAGATCAACTATAAGCTGGTTCTTTGAGAAGATAAATGAAATTTAATAAACCTTTAGCCAGACTCATCTGGAAAAAAAGGGAGATGACTCAAAGCAATAAAATTAGAAATGAAAAAGGAGAAGTTACAATGGACATCAAAGAAATACAAATGACCATAAGAGACCACTACAAGCAATTATATGCCAATAAAATAGACAACCTGGAAGAAATGGACCAATTCTTAGAAAGGTACAACCTTCCAAGACTGAACCAGGAAGAAACAGAAAATATGAACAGACCAATCACAAGTAATGAAATTGAAACTGTGATTAAAAATCTTCCAGCCAACAAAAGTTCAGGACCAGATGGCTTCACAGGACAATTCTATCAAACATTTAGAGAAGTATTAATAACTACCCTTTGGAAACACTTCCAAAGTTGCAGAGGAATGAGCACTCCCAAGATCATTTTAAGAGGCCTACTGTCACCCTAATACCAAAACCAGGCAGGGATATCACACACACAAAAAAAGAAAATTATAAGCCAGTATAACTAATCAACATAAACACAAACATTCTCAACAGAATACCAGAATACTAGCTTTCTTAATTTTAAACACAATAAAAGGATCATACACCATGATCAAGTGAGATTTATCCCAGGGATTCAAGGATTCTTCAATATACACAAATCAATCAATGTGATACTCTGCATCAACAAGTTGAAAAATAAAAACCATATGATCATTTCAATAGATGCAGAAAAAGCTTTTGACAAAATTCAACACGTACTTATGATAAAAACTCTCCAGAAAGTGGGCATAGAGGGAACCTACGTCAACGTAATGAAGGCCATATATGCCAAACCCAGAGCAAACATTGTTCTCAATGATGAAAAACACTTTCCTCTTAGGTCAGGAATAAGACAATCATGTCCACTCTGGCCACTTTTATTTATCATAGTTTTGGAAGTCCTACCTATGACAATCAGAGAAGAAAAAGAAATAAAAAGAATCCAAATTGGAAAGGAAGAAGTAAAACTGTTAATGTTTTCAGATGACATGATAATGTACGTAGAAAAACCAAAAGATGCTACCAGAAAACTACTAGAGCTCATCAGTAAATTAGGTAAAGTTGCAGGATACAAAATTAATGCACAGAAATCTCTTGCATTCCTATACACTAACACAAAAGATCAGAAAGATAAATCAAGGAAACAATCACATTTACCATCACATCAAAAAGCATAAAATACCTAGGAATAACCCTACTTAAGGAGGCAAAAGTCCTGTACTCAGAAAACTATTAGACACTGATGAAAGAAATAAAAGATGACACAAACAGATGGAGAGATATACCATGTTCTTGTATTGGAAGAATCAATACTGTGAAAATGTCTATACCACCCAAAGCAATCTATGATTCAATTCAATCCCTGTCAAATTACCAAGGAAACTTTTCACAGAATTAGAATTAAAAAATTTACAATTTGTATAGAAACAAAAAAGATCCCGAGTAGACAAAGCAATCTTAAGAAAGGAAAACAGAGCTGGAGGAATCAGGCTCCCTGACTTCAGACAATACTACAAAGCTACAGTAATCAAAACAGTATTGTACTAGCAGAAACACAGAAATATAGATAAGTGGAACAGGATAGAACATCTAGAGATGAACTCACACACCTATGGTCACCTAATCTATGACAAAGGAGGCAAGAATATACAGTGGAAAAAAGACAGTCTCATCAATAAGTGGTGCTGGGGAAAATGGACAGCTACATGTAAAAAAATGAAATTAGAACACTCCCTAACACTATACACAAAAATAAAGTCAAAATGGATTAAGATCTAAATGTAAGGCCAGTTGCTTTAAAACTTTTAGAGGAAAATAAAGGCAGAACACTCTGACATAAATCACAGCAAGATCTTTTTTGATCCACTCCCTAGAGTAATGAAAATTAAAACAAACAAATGGAACCTAATTAAATGTAAAAGTTTTTGCACAGCAAAGAAAACTATGAATGAAACAAAAAGACAACCCTCAGATGTGAGGAAATATTTACAAACAAATCAACCAACAAGGGATTAATCTTCAAATTACACAAACAGCTCATGAAGCTCCATGTCAAAAAAAAAAAAAAAAGTCAAAAACTGACCAGAAGATCTAAGTAGACATTTATCTAAAGAAAACACACAGATGGCTAAAAAGCACATGAAAAAATGCTCAACTTCACTAATTATTAAAGAATTGCAAATCAAACAACAAGGTATCACCTACATGGGTCAGAATGGCCATCATCAAAAAAATCTGCAAACAATAACTGCTGGAAAGAGTTGGAAATAAGAGAACCTTTCTACACTGTTGGTGGGAGTGTAATCTGGTACAGCCACTATGGAAAAAAGTATGGACATTCCTTAAATAACTAAAAATAGAGCAACCATATGATCCAGCAATCCCACTCCTAGGCATATATCCAGAGAAAACCATAATTCAAAAATATACATGAACAGCCATGTTCATTGCAGCACTATTTACAAAAGCAATCTAAATGTCCATCAGCAGATGAATGGATCAAGAATATGTGGTACATATACACAATGGAATATTACTCAGCCATAAAAAATGAAATAATGTCATTTGCAGCAACATGGATAGACCTAGAGACTGTCATACTGAGTGAATTAAATCAGAGAAAAAGACAAATAACATGATGTCACTTATATGTGAAATCTAAAAAAAGGGTACAAATGAACTTATCTACAAAAGAGGAATAGAGGTACAGATGTAGAAAACAAACTTATGGTCACCAGCATGTAAGGGGGAGGCTAGGGATAAATTAGAAGATTGGGATTGACATATACACACTACTATATATAAAACAGGTAACTAATCAGGACCTACTGTACAGCACAGTATTGAGTAGTACTCAGTACTCTGTAATGGCCTATATGGGAAAAGAATCTGAAAAAAGAGTCCCTATATGTATATGCATAACTGATTCACTTTGGTGTAGCAGAAACTAGCACAACATTGTAAATCAACTATACTCCTATAAAATTTTAAAAAATAATTTTATCCTATAATGCTAGTGTTCTTAAGTTGTTACTTCTTTTTTTCTTCAAAATATGAGGCACATGGTTAATCTAGATTTGCTTTTCAAATAGGAATATAGTGTAGTGCTTGTCTCTTCAGTAACCTATAGTTTCCAGGATGCCTACCATTCTTCCATCTACTTTCATATTTTTACATCTCTTGAAGAATATTTATATGTTTATTTTGTTGCATACTTAAGTTTTTTAGTACTAATAGGCTCCTAATTGATACAAATGAATGAATTGAATATATTTCACATAACACTTAATGTTAAACTTAGAAAGAATCTATGTACAAAATAGAAATAATATATAATTTATTAGCCTGAAGAAAAAGAAATATTTTTATGCATATACACATTCCAATCACTGTGTTGGTGCTTTTAATAATGGGACTTACTGTAAATCTCGTAATATATTAGTCAACACTACATAAAATACTATTCAATATATATGATGGCTTAAAACAGTCTGTATTTACATAGCTTACAAATCTTTAGGTCAACTGGAAGATGGCTGTTCTAAGAGTTTTGCTCAACTTTTAGAGGTCATCTAGAGGGTCAGCGGCAGATTGACTTTGCTAACCTTGACTGGGCTTTTGGTATAGCTGGGAACTTGACAGGGATGAAACAGTTGACTCAGGTCTGCTCCACGTGGTCTCTTATGCTTCAGCAGGCTGGTTTAGACTTCTTCATGTGGTCTTTGGGGAGTCCAAGAAAAAGAACAGATATGCACAGGTTATCTTAAGGTATGAGATCAAAACTGACACATTGTCACTTCTGCACACTTGGCTGACTAAACTTACACAAGACCAGTTCTAATGTAAGGTTGGAGAAGTAGACTCCATTTCTTGGAAGAAACTGTAAAGGCAATTTGCAAGGCTTGGGTACAGGGAAGGAAATAACTGTAGCCATTATTTTTCAAAATATTAAACATAAAATAAAACTGACATTAATGAATCATGGAAATAAATGAATATCTTGAATAAACATATGATAGTTTTCCATTTTATCATTTGAACTCTAAGACCTTATCATTAGCATGGTTATTAAATGAGTTGAAATTAACAAATGTTTTGTGCTTTTTTGATCCATTTCTCAATACAGTAAATATAGTAAATGTCTGGGATCACTATAAAATATGGTAAGTAGATACCCAGGCCTACTTTTCATTTTCCACAGTTTTATGCACCAAATGTAAGTATTCGTTCTTCCTCCACTGGGCTTCATAATTTCTCTCATCATTGCCTGGCTCATGTTCTTCCTCAGGTTCAGACAAATCATCTTCATCGATCAAATTTTTTTATAATTCTTTTTTCTCCACAAAAAATCCCATGTCCACAATCTGATATCAACTTTAATTTTCATAGAGTATTAATTTATATAACATATGATATAAAATCACTTTAATTTCACATATAATACTTATGTGTGCATCTTCTTTTTGCTGCTGAACAGTGAGGTACTTAATAGAAAGGATTGTGCTCATCTACTTTGTATTATTATTATAACAGAAAAAAATTTAAACCTTAAAAATCTACAAGGATAAGAGCATTAGTAAAGGGGACAGAAGTTAAAATTTTCAATATAATTTTCAAATCCGAACAGTAGGTGCAGCAAAATAAATAATTTAAAAGAATGGGATAAGCAAACTAGGAAATGCCTACAAAGTTATTCAGGAATATTTCAATAGAAATAAATCAGAATTACACCCTTAGTACCAAACCCACATATGTGGAACTCCAGAGATAAGTGTAGGTATGGGGTAATTGGTCCTATAAGAGTGATTCAAGTCTTATTATTATCTCAATTTAACAGATGATGACAATGACATTTAAAGAGGTTAAGTAACTGCCTAAGGTTTTACACAATCGTTAATTTGTGAGACTTTGATTACATTCCCGATTTAAGAAAATCTTTTTTTATGTACTTTGAAACTCACATTTTATTAATAGCCAAGTCCTGTTAATTTTACTTAACCTAATACAATACATCCTCTACTATCCTCCCTTTCTATTTCTAACTCTTTTTAAGTGTTCAATTATGATATACTTCTTAAAAGTTTTAATGATACAGCAAGAGCAAAGCAAGATAAAGGGAATTTACAATGAAGATACGATCTGTGTGATCCTGAAAAGCTTAATCATTATCACAGTTTATTCATCTGTAAAATGGTAAAAATAAAACTGTTAAGAGTTGACTGTTTGCATCTCTTCCCAAATTCATATATTGAAAGCCTAACATCCATTGCTATAGTTCTTGGAGATAAGGACATTGAGTAGTAATTAGAGTTAGATGAGGTCTTGGAGGTGGAGCTTTCATGATGGAATTAGTACTCTTTTAAGAAGTGATGCTACAAATCTTACATTCTCCCCACACCAAAACAGAAGAAGTCACAGAGTAAAGTTAGCTTCTCTCTGCAAGCCAGGAAGAGAGTTCTCACCAGAACTAGATTTCTCACCAGAACATCCTTTATGTATATACTCTTACAATCAAAATACCTATCTTATTTGATTCAACTTTTCCTACAATTTATTTTTTTTTCCTTTTTCCTCACGTATTTTAATCTAAGGAAAACTTACAAAGTTCATCTGTGAGTACTTTATTTTGAAAGTGTGAGGCTATATTCTGATGAGAAAATTTTAGCCAGTAGAGCATAATCATCAAGGCTGCAGATTCCAGAGTTAAACTAGCTATAAAAATACTAGCTGTATGATTGTAGGAAATTCACTAAATGTATTTTACCTCCACTTTCTCTTGTATAAACTGTTGACTAAATTAAGATTTTTTTTACAATTGTTACATGAGGATGCAACAAGATTTTATATATACTTTGAATTGTACCTACATGTGGTATAAAACTCAATAAATATTTACCTGGTAAATAAAGAATGAAATTGAGATAGGAGGTAGATGGGCCCCTGGGCTGAGTAGCTGAAATTTATCAAGTGGAATAAATTGGAGCTTTGTTTTCCCTAGACACTCCATGGACAAACAATGGCAGGAGCTGAGCTCTGCTAGAGTAAAGAGATAAGACAACCACATATATCCCTCCTGAGGCCAAAGAAACCTCCCCAATTACACATGTGCAGGAAATCTCCTCAGGGGTCAAAAAGGGAGGGGGTGCCATACCATAATAGGTATTGTCAAAGCTTCCATTAGCCTCTGTGCTGGAATCCATCTTGGCAAAAAGATGTGCACATATATCAGGGAGGGCCCTAACATTGGTCAGGTGTAGGAAAAGAAGCAAGATAATTGGACAGAGGAGGACATATACCAGAAAGAACTGTCTCAATATAAATGATTTAACTGCTTCTTTACTGCACTCTTTCTCATTAGGAAGGATGCCCACACCCTTTCTCTCCAGGTGGGTATTTCTGCCTTGCTTCTGTCTTAAATAATTAAACTGCTTCTCTGTGTGCTCTCTCACATGTTGTGCTGTGATCTAATAATAAACGTTGTACCTGTTTTTACAGTTTTTACCTCCTTGAAACATTCTTGCTTTCAAATGTGGACAAGAGCCAGGAAAAATTTGCTTCTAGTCTCTAACTCCTGGTGCACTATTGGCTAAGATTCCTGGTTTTCATCCAGGCTACTCTGGTTCAATTCCTGGGCAGGGAAATAAGATCCTGCCTCAAGACTTCTCATTGCTGTCTCTCCAAGAATAAAATGACTACAAGGCAATGTCTTTTCTCACTTTAGTTAAATGTAAGAGTGTACTAAGAACATTTGCTATTAAAATGTTTAAAAAAATTAAAATTTTCAAACTAGTCTAAAATAGAGGAAAAGACATAAGTAGAGATGTAGAAGTAGTTCTATTTGCTCAAAGGCATTCTTTTGTTATCTTTTGCTATGAAATAAACCACTCTAAATCGAATTTTCTTACAAAATTTTCTCATGATTTTTCAAAATGGACTGCATTCAGCTGAGCAACTTTTCTCCTCACCTTGTGATGGTCACTTGTGTGGCTGCATTCAGTTGGTGGGCAGTTTGAATTTTAGGATGAATGAGCTTTTCTCCCTTTACATTTGCTTCTCTCTCCACACTATCTATCTGACCCGACAGGGTAGTGTTGACTGGATAAAAATGAACAACCTGAAAGCTGAGAGTTATTCAGAGGGCAAAACTGAGGACTTAAGCCTGGATACAGCCCCTCAGATAATTCTGAGAGACTGCTCTGAAGAGGCAAGGAGGGAAGCCAGGATATATAGGATTTTTTGCAACAAAGACCTGATAGTTGAGCATCAAAAGATTACTGTTAATTAAAGAAAACCAGATATCTCAAGTTAAGAAATTTAAACACTTTTCTATATATGGTAAGATTCAAGAGTCTGGGTTCACTGAACTCATTCCTTTAATATGCACCTCAGCTATCTGAGGCTAGTATCCTCTGTTTTCTCATCCTGAGGTTCCTCAGGGTGCACTGTTGGGGGTGGTGGTTGCTGTAGTGTCTGATGATATAATGACGGGCATTATGTTTCCTTCCTAAGCTCCCTCAGGGATCACCACTGAGGGCAGCTGAAGCAGCTGATGGCTGCAACATCCTTTGTTCACTGATATGACAGGTAGCATTTTTAGTTCACAGTAGCCAGACTAATTACATAGTCACTCATGCATTCCAAGAATGCAAAAGCAGAAGCGTCCAGAGCTTCTTAAGCCTCAGGTATGACACTTGAACAGTATCACTTGTGTAATATTTTACTGGTTAAAGCAAACGACAGGCCGAGACCAGAGTTCATATGGAAAAAAAAAATCTACAAAGGCTCTAATATCAGGATGTATAACTCACTGGGGGTCACTAAATTAACTGTTGACCACAGATGCAGTGGAAATGGTAGTAGATTTATGAAGACAATCAATGAATCATAGATATCACTTGGGGATTCTTGTTATCCTGAGATTCTTTGGCATCATTATATAAGCCAGATACATCATTGTAGTTACCTTAAAATCTTTATAAAATATAATTTTCTATTAAAAGAATAAAAACCCTTCTACAAAATAAATTTAAATACTAATTAATTCATAAAAGTTAATACATAAACTTTAAAGTGTATATGTAATACATACCTTATAAAGTATATATAAACTATGTCTCATAAAACATATTAAATGAATTATATGCTACCTTAGAAAGGTAAAATAAAACTTCAATGAGTGAAAGCTATGCAAATTTTTCCAAGGTGACAGAAAACAACTATTATCAATTATTAATGTTTTCAATTTAAGAAATGTTTTCTTATCCATTAGCTGATTAATTCACTCTTAAAAATCTGTATTGTATTATATTACTTTCATTTTACAAATTAAATAAATGAGCTCTGGGTTCTGGAATTATGTAGTATGGCAGCTCTGATATTCTTAAACCCTCTCCTGCTAAAATATCCAGATGATAGATAATAATATCAAAATACATGTTTTAATGTATTGCTGATGCTTCCAAAGTAAGATAGAGAAGAGGAAGGAGGAGGAGGGAGAGAAGTGGGAGAGTGCTAAAAAAGGGGAGAAAAAAAATGATGATAGAAGAGGTGGAGGAAGAAAATAAAAGTAAGAGAAGACAGCGGAGGAAAAGAATAAAGAATGATCTGAAACCTGAATGGTTACCACTAATTATTAACTGATTAATTAATTGAATACATATTTATCAATCATCTATTAATTTTTACACACTGGTCCAGACACTGAGGATATTCAGTGGGGGAAAAAAAGATAAAGATTTCTGCTCTTAAATGTTTTACATTTTAGTGAGGACAAACAGGCATTAAATACATAAAGAGGTAACATATATAGTAGTGTGTCAGCAGAGGTTCATTTTGACTGATACATTAGTGCAGCTATCTACAGTTTTCACACACCAGTGCAAGATGTATTGGCCTGATCTTTTGAAAGCCAGAGAGTGAACATTACAAAATGCAAAGACAAATGTATAAAACTGACAGGAAAAAAAAGTTAGCTTTTTTCAATTCTTGTTAGTCAAAACACAGAGAGAATTGCTTTATGTCAAATAGTAATAAAAACAAATAAGTTCTAAAAATAATAAACCAAGGATATAATAAATATCTCTGCAACATGGTATGCATTATATTTATAATACTCTACACTTCGAAAATAAGCATTTATTCCTATTTTTTCAAATGAAGATTGTGCAGAAAACAGTTAACATATCAGGTCTGAATCTATCCTTGGAAAAGACTGCTAAAAGACAACTATAAGGTTGTCTCTTAGTTGGCATCTGGGAACTTGGATCTCTGTAGGGTTCTCACCATTTCCAGAACTCATGGGTGCCTCATTAGACCAAAATTGTTAGTGCAAATAATATGGTTTATATTGAACACCTACTTACCTTCTGAGGTCTGGAATTTGGATATGTATCAATACAAAGTAGAAAGTGCTTACATGATTAGCCGAAGTCTCTAATGATCTTCCTTGATAGAAAACATTTCACATGTGTTGTCACACCTCATTGTTAGAGGAAATAAGCATGTCTTACGTGACTCTTGTAAGCTTGTGCCTAGTTTCCCATGGAATTTGTCCCACACACCTTTTCTTTTTGCTTTATATTCTTTTGCTTCAATTAATCTAACCATAAACATGACTACATGCTGAGTCCTGTAATTTCTTCTAGATAATTCACAAACCTGAAGTTGACCTTGGAGACCACAGGCACAAAGACAAGACACTGATCCTCTGAATGCTTAAGTTACTTGCCCCCCTTATTGTGTCTGGGTTCAAAAATTTCAGTGATATGAAAACTTACAGTCAATTGAGGGAATAGAAAACAGTGGTAAGCAGAGTAGTGTTAATATTATTCTGGAGAAGGAGAAAACATAAGATTCCTACTAGAAGAAAAGTTATGCATGTTATATACCTTAATTTATCTTTAACACACTTTTATTAAAAGAGATCTATCAATAAAATAGCTAATCCTTCAAGGAGTTTGGGGTTTTTTTTGCATATGAGCCACTCCTTCTCTTTGCATGGCCTGCAATAAAACTTTCTCTGCTCCAAAAAAAAAAAAAAAAGATAACCAAGTCAATAAATTATTATTCAAAAATCATAAGCTATAATCCCTCTTTCTTTAAGTCTTCCAGAGCATTTAAAGAATATTTAAGAGAAATTTAACAAATTCTGTTATTACTTAACATAACATTTAACTTCCTAGAAAACCAAGACCTTTCTTTTCTTAGTCTTCTTTTAAAATTTTTTCTAAAGTAATTTTTCCTGAAAGGAATGAAAAATAGTATATGATGTAATCTTAGTCTTACACTTTATAAAATACTTTCTTTTATTCTTATTTTTTTTTAAGCTCTGTCTCTCTAAACTCTGTTTACTCTATTTTACCCAATTTGTCTCACCAGGTATGTTAAGCCTGTGACTTATAAGTATCAGCTAATCTCTATAGATATAGAGATGAGAGGAATGAAGTTTGCATTGACAAGTCCTAATGTCAGCAGACAACCCAAGGCATCTATTTAATAATATCAGGTCTCAGTAAATGTACTGATCATATTGTGTCCTTGTGCTTTGGATTCGTGTGTGTTGAGAAAAGGGATATAGCTGTGAAAGGAAAAAATAAATTAATCTGTTGAAGAGGAAAATCAGTGAGAATTTGGGAAAACTGAATTGAAAAACTTCTGCTTTGGAATCTGTCCTTGGACTAATTTCACTTTCTGTATATTTGTTCTGTCACTGATTTTAAAAGGTCTTTGATAATTAAATAACTATGGCCCAATAACATAAATCTTGTTGACAATATAATATTTACTTTCAATTATGATTTATATAATTATTTATTAAACAAATGTTCATAAAGTAACTATATTCTGCCGAGTATAAATAACAAACTACTAAGCAGATACAATTCTCTTAACCATGTATTAACTTTAAGGAAATAAATTATCCTTTCAACATAAATTATTTGTTACTAAAGCAGTCACATAAAAGGGTTCTTTTTCTGGTGAATGTTGGTGGAGAAACATTTTCTTCCCCTCATAAGAAAATTTATAATATATTTCTATTTTTTTTAATATGCCAAAATGAACATTTTTTAAGAGGGAAAGCAGTTTCCTTCTTTATGAAATGCAGGAATAAAGATGAATAATGTGAGAGTTTGTAATTAAGATGACTTTCATTTAAAGTTATTAACTAAGTATTGGATTTGGTTCAGAAATTAAGACATAATACCAAGGCCTTGGATAAGGAGTATTTGTAATCCTTTTTATCCTGTAATTGATGTCACTGGGCTTATAAAATGGCCTATGTCAAAATTAACTCACTAACACAATATTTAAAATCTTTTATACACTGGAAAGTTTGAATTTTTCAAGTCTGTGAATTAATAACAACAACAACAACAAAAACTTTGTTTACTTTCTCTTTTCTTCCCATAGTGAAGCAGGAGACAGATGGGTCCCCAGGGCAAATGGTTTGAGTTTGGCCCTTGTAGACCGATAACTTTGAGATGAGAATGACAGAACAATTGAGGGAGAAGGCTGGGACCTGCCCAGAAAGAAGATAAGAGACCACATATTCTGCATTCTTGAAGTCAGGAGACCTCCCCAACTACACATGGGCAGAAAGGCTCCTTGGAGGTCAAAAGGGGCATGACGCCAACTAATGCTCACTTATCCATAGACCTCTTTGGTAGAATCCATCTTGGCTAAAAGATGTGCACACACACATGGGAAAATCCTGAGATACACCAAATATGGACTCTGAACCAGGCAAATCAAAATGATTGATCAAAAGAAACACGGCAGAAATGCCCCATAAAAATGATTCAAGCTGCTACTAGGGCGTGACACTCTCTCTTAGTCTGCCTGCGGATCTATCCACATGTACTCTTTTTTCTCTTAATAAGTACTTTACTTGTTTCACTACTTTCCGTATTTGTGGGAATTCTTTTCCTGCAAACCCATAGGACCAGGACCTTGTCACTGACCACTGGTCTAGTGGCTGGGAGTCAGTGCTCTACGCACCGCGACCTGACCTCAATCACTGACTAGGAACTGAAACGCTGCTTCAAGCTGCTGCAGGCTGTGGCCACTTGAGATCAATAGCATTAATGTTCTCTAAAAATTATTTTTAAAACATATATTTCTATTTCTTGAATATCTTTAACTGAGTATTACCTTTACATGGGTAATTGCAAACAATATGCAAATCATAAAATTGAGTAAAAAATTGACTAATATTTGAAGAAAAATTAAACTTTTGATAACTGGTTATCATTTTAACATTTTGGCTATAATAATTATAGAGAAAATTTTGTTTACTATAATGTCATCATTTAATTTGGATAAATTTTTTTATTTATAAATAATATATGGAGAATTTCATACACTGTGCTTAAGTGTTTAAATTTAAATATGTGCTTAAATTACATAGTATATTATGTTTAATGTTTTTGAAACTATAAGCTAGGGTTAAAGTAATATGCTAATAGGCCACCTGATAAGACCCTTATTATTATTGCTTTACATAGTTATTAAACTATTTTTGCTAAGTCTTTTTTGATTAATACAGTTCTTTAGACATGATTATAAATTTTCTGATCCAGCCATTCCACTTCTGGGTATTTATCTAAAGGAAATGAAAATACTAACTCAAAAAGATATATGCACCCCCATGTTCATTGCAGCATTATTTATAATAGCCAAGATATGGAAACAACTTAAGTGTCCATTGATAGGTGAATGGATAAAGAAAATGTGATAGATACAGATAGAGAGATGATAGATATATAGATAGATATAATTGAATATTACTTTCTATAAAAAAAGAATGAAATCTTTCCATGTGTGACAACATGAATGGATCTTGAGGGCATTAAGCTAAGTGAAATAAGACAGAGAAAGATAAATACCTTATGATATAATTTACATGTGAAAGCTAATAAAAACAAAACCCACACACACACCAAAGAAAGAAGCTCATAGATAATACAGAGAGGAGATTTGTTGCCAGAAGAAAGGTGGGGGGTGGAAGTAATAGTTGAAGGGCATCCAAAGGTGAAACTTATAAAATAAATAGTTATAAAGTAAGTCATGGGAATGTAATGTACAGGATGGAGACTATAGTTAATACTGATTTATATATCTGAAAGTTGCCAAGAGACTAAATCTATAACAATGATGGTTGTTAATAGACTTATTGTGCTGTTCATTTGGCAATATATACAAATATCCTTATTATGTTGAATGCCTGAAACTAATATAATGTTAAATGTCAATTACACTTCAATTAAAACAAAGAAAGAAAGAAATCTAGAGATTCAGACCCAGGAGGTAGTCTTTATAATGCTGATTTTCTGGAAATTTCCAAGTCTACAAGGCCTCCCACAAGGGAAAACTCCAAAAAACCACTTTTGACTTGGGAGAAAAATCACATTTCCAGGCTTTTTTTTTTTTTTAACATCTTTATTGTAGCATAATTGCTTTACAATGGTGTGTTAGTTTCTGTTTTATAACAAAGTGAATCAGTTATACATGTACATATATCCCCATAGCTCTTCCTTCTTGTGTCTCCCTCCCTCCCACCCTCCATATCCCACCCCACTAGGTGGTCACAAAGCACCGAGCTGATCGCCCTGTGCTATGTGGCTGCTTCCCACTAGCTATCTATTTTACATTTGGCAGTGTATATATGTCCATGCTACTCTCTCACTTTGTGCCATCTTAACCTTCCCCCTCCCCATATCCTCAAATCCATTCTCTAGTTACTCTATGTTATTATAATGGCAGTTTATGTTACTTAAAGGACAAGAGTTGCTATGGTGATGGTAAAGAGGTATAGCAGGAGAGGAGTGGAGAAACTGTTGCATATTGGAGACAGATTTATTTTTTTATAAAGAAAAATAGCTAATGACTCTTTTGAGCTATGCTTGAGATACTTCATTGCCCTAACCCTTGTCTATATACATCACAAAGTAATTAAAAATACTTCAGTATCAGGGCTTCCCTGGTGGTGCAGTCATCGAGAGTCTGCCTGCTGATGCAGGGCACATGGGTTCATGCCCCGGTCAGGGAAGATCCCACATGCCATGGAGCGGCTGGGGCCATGAGCCATGGAAGCTGAGCCTGCTCATCCAGAGACTGTGCTCTGTTATGGGAGAGGCCACAACAGCGAGAGGCCCACGTACCACAAAACAAACAAACAAACAAACAAAAAAATACTTCAGTATCAAAAAAAAAGAAAACCAACAAAACTTTTATATTGTTGTGCTATTCAAACTTTAGCTAACTTAGAAAATTTCAACTATAAGCTCATATATTAGGTTGATTGGAAAAATGATTATATTTTACAATTTTCCCTATGTTATCTGTAACATGGTTCCAAATTCTCACATCAAGAGATGAAATCTAGACCAACAGTCAAATCTACCCATCATCAATCCCTCCCATCAAGCTTCTTACATAATCTCATCCACCAGTGGGCAGAGAACAGAAGCAAGAAGAACTACAATCCTGCAGCCTGTGGAACAAAAACCACATTCACAAATAGATAGACAAGATGAAAAGGCAGAAGGCTATGTACCAGATGAAGGAACAAGATAACACCCCAGAAAAACAACTAAATGAAGTGGAGATAGGCAAACTTCCAGAAAAAATTTCAGAATGATAGTGAAGATGATCCATGATCTCAGAAAAACAATGGAGGCAAAGATCGAGAAGATGCAAGAAATGTTTAACAAAGACCTAGAAGAATTAAAGAACAAACAAACAGAGATGAACAACACAATAACTGAAATGAAAGCCACACTAGAAGGATTCAATAGCAGAATAACTGAGGCAGAAGAACAGATAAGTGACCTGGAAGACGGAATGGTGGAATTCACTGCTGTGGAACAGAATAAAGAAAAAAGAATGAAAAGAAACAAGGACAGCCTAAGAGACCTCTGGGACAACATTAAATGCAACAACATTTGCATTATAGGGGTCCCAGAAGGAGAAGAGAGAGAGAAAGGACCAGAGAAAATATTTGAAGGGATTATAGTCAAAAACTTCCCTAACATGGGAAAGGAAATAGCCACCCAAGTCCAGGAAGAACAGTGAGTCCCATACTGGGTAAACCAAAGGAGAAACACGCCTATACACATAGTAATCAAATTGGCAAAAATTAAAGACAAAGAAAAATAATTGAAAGCAACAAGGGAAAAATGACAAATAACATACAAGGGAACTCCCATAAGGTTAATAGCTGATTTCTCAGCAGAAACTCTACAAGCCAGAAGGGAGCGGCATGATATACTTAAAGTGATGAAAGGGAGGAACCAACAGCCAAGATTACTCTACCCAGCAAGAATCTCATTCAGATTCGATGGAGAAATCAAAAGCTTTACAGACAAACAAAAGCTAAGAGAATCCAGCCCCACCAAACCAGCTCTACAATAAATGCTAAAGGAACTTCTCTAAGTGGGAAACACAAGAGAAGAAAAAGATCTACAAAAACAAACCCAAAACAATTAAGAAAATGGTCATAGGAACATACATATTGATAATTACCTTAAACGTGAATGGATTAAATGCCCCAACCAAAAGAAACAAGCTTGCTGAATGGATACAAAAACAAGATCCATATATATGCTGTTTACAAGAGACCCACTTCAGACCTAGTGACCCATACAGACTGAAAGTGAGGGGATGGAAAAAGATATTCCATGCAAATGGAAATCAAAAGAAAGCTGGAGTAGCTATACTCATATCAGATAAAATAGACTTTAAAATAAAGAATGTTACAAGAGACAAGGAAGGACACTACATAATGATCAAGGGATCAATCCAAGAAGAAGATATAACAATTATAAATATATAGGCTCCCAACATAGGAGCACCTCAATACATAGGCAACTGCTAACAGCTATAAAAGAGGAAATTGACAGTAACACAATAATAGTGGGGGACTTTAACACCTCACTTACACCAATGGACATATTATCCAAAATTAAAATAAAGAAAGAAACACAAGCTTTAAATGACCGAATAGACCAGATAGATTTAATAGATATTTATAGGACATTCCATCCAAAAACAGCAGATTACTCTTTCTTCTCAAGTGTGCATGGAACATTCTCCATGATAGATCAGTTCTTGGGTCACAAATCAAGCCTCACTAAATTCAAGAAAATTGAAATCATATCAAGCATCTTTTCTGACCATCTTTTCTGACGCTATGAGATTAGAAATGAATTACAAGGAAACAAACGTAAAAAACACAAACACATGGAGGTTAAACAATATGTTACTAAATAAACAAGAGATCACTGAAGAAATCAAAGAGGAAAAAACAAAAAATACCTAGAGACAAATGACAATGAACACACGAGGATCCAAAACCCATGGAATGCAGCAAAAGCAGTTTTAAGAGGGAAGTTTAGAGCTATACAATCCTACCTCAAGAAACAAGAAAAATCTCAAGTAAACAACATAACTTTACACCTAAAGAAACTAGAGAAAGAAGAACAAACAAAACCCAAAGTTAGCAGAAGGAAAGAAATCATAAAGATCAGAGCAGAAATAAATGAAATAGAAACAAAGAAAACAATGGCAAAGATCAATAAAACTGAAGGCTGGTTCTTTGAGAAGATAAATAAAATTGATAAACCATTAGCCCGACTCATCAAGGAAAAGAGGTAGAGGACTCAAATCAATAAAATTAGAAATGAAAAAGGAGAAGTTACAACAGACACCACAGAAATACAAAGCATCCTAAGAGACTACTACAAGCAACTCTATGCCAATAAAATGGACCACCTGGAAGAAATGGACAAATTCTTAGAAAGGTATAACTTTCCAAGACTGAACCAGGAAGAAACAGAAAATATGAACAGACCAATCAGAAGTAATGAAATTGAAACTGTGATTAAAATTCTTCCAAGAAACAAAAGTCCAGGACCAGATGGCTTCACAGGTGAATTCTATCAAACAATTAGAGAAGAGCTAACACCCATCCTTCTCAAACTCTTCCAACATTTGCAGAGGAAGAAACATTCTCAAACTCATTCCATGAAGCAACTATCACCCTGATACCAAAACCAGACAAAGATACTTCAAAAAAAGAAAATTACAGACCAATATCACTGAATAATATAGACGCAAAAATCCTCAACAAAGTACTAGCAAACAGAATCCAACAACACATTAAAAGCATAATACACCATGATCAAGTGGGATTTATCCCAGGGATGCAAGGATTCTTCAATATACACAAATCAATCAATGTCATACACCATATTAACAAATTGAAGAATAAAAACCAGATGATCATCTCAATAGATGCAGAAAAAGCTTTTTACAAAATTCAACACCACATTATGATAAAAACTCTCCAGAAAGTGGGCATAGAGGGAACCTACCTCAACATAATAAAGGCCATATATGACAAACCCAAAGGAAACATCATTCTCAATGGTGAAAACTGAAAGCATTTCCTCTAAGATCAGGAATGAGAAAAGGATGTCCACTCTCACCACTATTATTCAACATAGTTTTGGAAGTCCTAGCCATGACAATCAGAGAAGAAAAAGAAATAAAAATAATCGAAATTGGAAAGGAAGAAGTAAAACTGTCACTGTTTGCAGATGACATGATACTATACATAGAGAATCCTAAAAATGTCACCAGAAAACTACTAGAGCTAATCAATGAATTTGGTAAAGTTGCAGGATACAAAACTAATGCACAGAAATCTCTTGCATTCCTATACACTAATGATGAAAAATCTGTAAGAGAAATTATGGAAACACTCACATTTACCATTGCAACAAAAAGAATAAAATACCTAGGAATAAACCTACCTAGGGAAACAAAAGAACTGTATCCAGAAAACTATAAGACAGTAATGAAAGAAATTAAAGATGATACCAACTGATGGAACATATACCATGTTCTTGGATTGGAAGAATCAATAGTGTGAAAATGATTATACTACCCAAGGCAATCTACAGATTCATTGCAATCCCTATCCAATTACCAATGACATTTTTTATGGAACTAGAACAAATCATCTAAAAACTTGTATGGAGACACAAAATACTCTGAATAGCCAAAGCAGTCTTGAGGGAAAAAAACGGATCTGGAAGAATCAGATTCCCTGGCTTCAGACTATACTACAAAGCTACAGTAATCAAGACAGTGTGGTACTGGAACACAAACAGAAACATAGATAAATGGAACAAGATAGAAAACCCAGAAATAAACCCACACACCTGTTGTCAACTAATCTATGACAAAGGAGGTAACAATATACAATGGAGAAAATACAGCCTCTTCAATAAGTGGTACTGGGAAAACTGCACAGTATATGTAAAAGAATGAAATTAGAACACTCCCTAACACCATACACAAAAATAAACTCAAAATGGATTCGAGACCTACATGTAAGATCAGACACTATAAAAGTCTGAGAGGAAAACATGGGAAGAACAGTATTTGACATAAATCACAGCAAAACCTTTTTTGATCTGCCTCCTAGAGTAATGGAAATAAAAACAAAAATAAACAAATGGGACCTAATGAAACTTCAAAGCTTTTGCACAGCATAGGAAACCATAAATGAGATGAAAATACAGCCCTCAGGTTGGGAGAAAATCTTTGCAAACGAATCAACAGACAAAGGATTAATCTCCAAATATATAAACAGCTCATGCAGCTCAATATTAAAAAAAATGAACAACCCAATCCAAAAATGGGCAGAAGACCTAAATAGACATTTCTCCAAAGAAGACATGCAGATGGCCAAGAAGCACATGAAAAGCTGCTCAGCATCACTAAATATTAGAGAAATGCAAATCAAAACTACAATGAGGTATCACCTCACACCAGTTATAATGAGCATCATCAGAAAATCTACAAACAACAAATGCTGGAGAGGGTGTGGAGAAAAGGGAACCCTCTTGCACTGTTTGTAGGAAGGTAAATTGAGACAGCCACTATGGAGGAGAGTATGGAGGTTCCTTAAAAAACTAAAAATAGAATTACCATATGATCCAGCAATCCCACTACTGGGCATATACCCAGAGAAAACCATAATTCAAAAAGACACATGCACCCCAATGTTCATTGCAGCACTATTTACAATAGCCAGGACATGGAAGCAACCTAAATGCCCATCGACAGATGAATGGATAAAGAAGATGTGGTACATATATACAATGGAATATTACTCAGCCATAAAAAGCAGCGAAACTGAGTCATTTGTTGAGATGTGGATGCATCTAGAGAGTGTCATACAGAGTGAAGTAAGTCAGAAAGAGGAAAACAAATATCGTATATTAAAGCATGTATGTGGAACCTAGAAAAATGGTACAGATGCAGGGCAGTAGTTGAGATACAGATGTAGAGAACAAACGTATGGACACCAAGGGGGGAAAACCTCCGTGGGGTGGGGTTGGTGGTGTGCTGAATTGGGTGATTGGGATTGACATGTATACACTGATGTGTATAAAACTGATGACCAATAAAAACCTGCAGTATAAAAAAAAACAAACAGAAAAAACAACTAATACTAAACTTTCTTTGGCTTATTTGTATGGAAATATGTTAATATAAATGTTTCAGACATTACATGAAATTTCTAATAATCTTATATGTTCTGGTATAATGTTATAAGTCATTATTCTAGTTATTACTTCAAGGTGTATATCTCAGAAATAACTAAATTTCCTTGTCAATTGTGTTATTATGAACTTTCATCAGATCTTTAACTGTGGTCATTTTTAAGTCTTTTGTCATTTACAGACAGTTCTGGATGTAGACTGATGCTTTCACAAAAATGTTCTTATAACAGGATTTCATCTTCAAGGAATTCATGGAAAAG
Organism: Monodon monoceros; assembly: GCF_005190385.1. Classification (NCBI taxonomy): domain Eukaryota; kingdom Metazoa; phylum Chordata; class Mammalia; order Artiodactyla; family Monodontidae; genus Monodon; species Monodon monoceros. The sequence goes on along the minus strand of NW_021697799.1, from coordinate 309,989 downwards.
ACTCTGACAAGTACAGGTTTCTGGTAAATGACTATACTGCTGAACGGAATGAATAAACATTTTCAGAACTCTAATGGAAAACTGATGAATTCATAAAAGTGCTAACAAAAGATAAAGATTAAAAAAATTAATTACATGGGACTGAGTGAACTGATGAAGATGATTATAATTTTTGTGACTTTCTGTTTGAATAAAAAAAAAATTCCACAAGGACTCAGAGGCAAAACATATACAAATCAATTTTAACTGCAAAGTAAAGGAGCTGTTTCAGTGGAGGATTACTGGACTGAATGTCAATATTATGACACAGTATGAGTGTGTTTCATGTTTGGGAATTGCAATCATTTTTGCTTTTGTTGTGGTCATCCATTTATAGTGCTTGGTGTCAGTTTATTTATCTCTTGTAAAAATAAAATACAGTGTGTGTGTGTGAGTTATGGAAAAAAAAACTACTTCTGTGCTCAGCCATCTTATCATCTGTAAAATGGAGGCAACTCTAAGAACACATAGTTACAGAGATGTTACACAAAATAAAAACAAATAAAAAGAGAGAGACGAAATCTATTTCCTCACTCTTTGATTTTAAGCTGGCTTTGTACATTTCTTTGACCAATAGAATTCTGAGTTCCAAGCTTATGTTAGTTATGTTAGTTCCAAACTTAGCCTTCAAGTGTCTTCACAAACATCTTCTCTCTTTTGAAACTGCCATGAGAATAAGCCTGAGCTAGCTAGTTAGAAGATAAAAGTACAGTTGGATCAGAGATAAATTGTCCAACTAAGAGCATCCTAGAGCAGTCAGAGAACCAAAACATTAGCTCATAAGAGCTTCAAGAGTGAGACCAAATGAGATCAACAGCCTAGCCCAAGAATGTTGACAAGCTTAGCTATCTGTAGACTAGTGAGTAATAATAAATATTCTTGTTTTATGTTAGTGAGATTTGTGGTAGGTTATTACAGACTAATAGTTAATTGATATGACTAGGAAATATTTTTTGTAGAAATATTGCATTGAGACTCATGTGTAAAACATTTTTTTGGAAAAGGTTTATTTAAGTGTTACTCTGAGGCCCTCTGATAGTAAAAAACAAAAACAAAAACATGCAAGCCCTAATTCAGTCAAATTGGAATGGAGAATGTATTTTTTTTAAACATTTTTATTGGAGTATAATTGCTTTACAATGGTGTGTTTGTTTCTGCTTTATGTGGAGAATGGATTTTAAAACAGGGAAATTTTGGCAGAAAAGCAGAAGGCATTAAGAAAAGAAATGTATAAAATTGAAAAACACAATAAATGAAACTAAGAATATATTAGATGCATTTAAAAACATATTTTACAAAATTGAAGGCATAGTGAACTGGAAAATAGGAAGAAAGAAATATCTAAATCAAGAAAGGAATGTTAGGAATCATAAGAGAAGGAGTCAAAAGGTTAAAAAAAACTGATGAGTGGAGAACCAGAGGAGAGGAGGAAGAAAATAAGTCAGAAGCAATATTTGAAGAGGTATTGCTCAGAAGTTTTATGAAATTCATTAGAAACATCAAGCTACAAGTTTTAAGATCTTATCAGAATAAATAGTCCCCTCCAAGAAAAAAAATCAGAGATGCATAATTATGAAACTGTTAAAAATCAAATATAGGGGCTTCCCTGGTGGCACAGTGGTTTAGAATCTGCCTGCCAATGCAGGGGACGCGGGTTCGTGCCCCAGTCCTGGAAGATCCCACATGCCGTGGAGTGGCTGGGCCCGTGAGCCATGGCTGCTGAGCCTGCGCATCCGGAGCCTGTGCTCCACAATGCGAGAGGCCACAACAGTGAGAGGCTCACGTACCGCAAAATAATAATAATAAGAAATAAAATATAAAGACTAAGTATTTTAATAATTGATATAAAATGAAGAAACTGATTTTTCAATTGTATATGTTATTTATTAAAGAAAATATTATAAATATGGGAACATGGATTGGAACACAACTTGTATTTGACTCAGAAGGTTAAATGTCTTCCACTATATTTCCTCACTTTGTATATTCCTAACTCTTCCAGATGTATTGCCCCAATTGGTTTATTTAATTGCGCCTATTGTGAGTTTACCTTTGAATTACCTTATGAATTTACTAAAGATAAGAAATTTACATTTAGTGCTTTCATATTTTTGTTGTTGCTGTTTGTCACTTAACATGAAAGTGTATGTAGAAACATAGTCTATATGACAAAACATTATGATCGTGATCATAATTAGCATCATCTTTATCCATGAAAAATAGATATGAGATGTATAAACATGATGTATTTTGTTAGGATGATGCTATGCAGAATTAGAATGATTTAATTTACGTTCCAGTTTCTCCTCTCACTGGGTATACATCTCTGAGCAAGTCACATAACCTCTCTCACTTTCCTCCCCTATAAAACAGTGTTAGTAAAAATGACTTCCTTAGAGTATAATTTTGTTGACCCAAACAAATATTCCTTATGAACCAATTATCACAGTGGTTAGCACAGGAAAGCCCCTCAATAACTGTTAATAATTATTATTACTATTTAAGTATAAAAGTCTACACTTAAGCGTTTATAAATATATGAATACATAAAATCTTGATAACATATAAAGACCTTTACAAATATTGAAAAAAAGTTTGAGTAAATATAAAAATTAAAGACAACTGCACTTGTACAGGCCATGCAGTTTGGAAAGTGAATCCATACTTACACAGATAATTTGGAAAAAAATCTTTCAAAGTCATTTTTATCTCTGAAAGAACTTCAGTAATGGCTCTTCAAAAGTGGTTCATCAATTTCTGGCTTAATTTAGGAAATATTAACCATAAACATTTTTGTGATAAACATAGGATAAATGATATTACTTTAGTAATTTTCACATACTATTCTGTATATAGTAAATGCAGTAAATACTTCAGAATATTTATGTATATACCATATAACCAAAAGTATGTATCATTGTCAAATCCATCTCATTCATACCTAATAAACAATCACAAGACATTAATATATTTTGGAAAAGTCTAAAGATATAACCACTAAGATAAACAAGAGAGCATATAAATAAGTTAGGCACACTCAAAGTAAATCAATTTATATCTCTACATAAAACATATGCTATGTAAAATTATGCTCAACTGAACACTTTAAAATGAAACATAAAAATGTGAAAAATTAGATGAAGGACAAACTTTCTCCATTTTTATTTATCACATTACTATGGCAATAATTTTAATATTTAATGGAGAATACTGCTGCTTTCAGATGGTGATGCATTAATCTTCTCAAGCTTTATTACTTAATTGAAAGAAGGGATTTTATTTCATATAATTTTGTCTCTAGGACTCCACATGTCTTTAGTTTAACAATCACTATTTCAAAATTTGGAAAATCATGACAAGTTTCGTGCATCTCTCTTGACAAGGGTTTTAAGTCAGAAAGAATTAATAAAGATTGTATATGAGAAAGTAGAAGTCCAAAAAATTTTCTCACAGATTTCAGCATAATTTCTCACCACTTGATATAAATAAAACATGGCAGAGTCATCCCTTTTTATTGTCTCAGGGAACAGAGAAGCCACACTGAAAAGGAGATCTTCTCATGGGTCTGCATCCAAGAGTGGCAGACAAATATTCTACACTACTAAAAAACAAAAAATGTTCAGAGACCTCCTGCTGATACATTCATGCTTAATAGATCCAATTTTAGAAATATCCCTATTAAAATGAGAATAAATTCTCTGAAAGTTTTGCTCCTCACCATCTTCATTCTTCTATGTCTTTATTTCAGACTTTTGTTTAGATTTTTGGATAAATTTCAGCTTCAACTAATTTAGTGTACAGTGTTTACTATGAAAAAAAAAACCACTGCTTCCAGTACATTTACAGAGAAAGAATATTTGCAAACATTCAATATACCCTACTTATACTCTAGTCCCTGGGCATAGACACTATCAGCTAATTTTCTTTCTCAAAAGATACTGCTGACTACACTTTCTTAACCTCAAAATGGATATATATTTTCTTCATTAACTGTAGGTAACAGCTATATTTTACTTTGAATAAACCATTAGCAGCTTAAATAAACAAGAATACATGAATACAATTATTTGAAGAAAGAAAAAGGCAAGCTTTTATTTATCTTCCAGACAAATATATACTAGATGCTTAATACACGCCAGAAAGCTTTAGATTCTTGAGATACAACAAAACAATCATCACTCTCACTCACTTTGGAGAATTCTAGAAGCAATAAACAAATTGTTCAGTCTGGTTATGTTGAACACTGTATGGAATACTGGATTTCTTTTTAAACTGTATTGGAAAGCCAAGGAGTAATATGAAATGATTTATATTCCTAAAGCATCCTTCTTGGTCCTCTATAACAGAAGTGGAAACAAAAATAATAGCATGGAGATCATTATGAAGGTCCAGGCAACAGATGATAATGGTCATCTGAGAGTAAACTACAAGATTAGCAGGCTGATTTTTATGTAGTCGTCATATTTAGTATGTCAGTGTGGAGAGTAATCTCCTAAAATGTTAAATTAATGCCCTTTGAATTTGAGAGACTGAAGCCTATTGACACAATAAAGTTCTTTAAGCACAAGTGAATATAACATTTTACTATTCTATTTACAAAAGACTATGAGATTGTGAGAAATTACTTGGCATATACTTTTAATCTGAAACAAGTTTCCATTAACAAAAATAATTTTCTTAAAATTGTAAGAAGTTTGGCCTTCTACTTTTTGTAATATAGTCTTTACTAATTTTTCCTATTGTAAGCTTTAATGTATTCCAGTCATTCCATTCCTAGATATTTATGTTTACACAAAAATGTGTACACAAATTTCCATAGCTTTATTTGTAATAGCCTCAAATTTGGAAACAGCCCAAATATCCATCAACAGGTGAATGGATAAACAAATTGTGGTATATCCATAAAAGGGCCTACTACTCAGCAGAAAAAAGAAATGAACTAGTGATAAACACAAAAATGTGAATAAATCTGAAAACAAAAACAAGCTGAATAAAGGAAACCACACAAAATGAGTATAGGATGTAAGATTCCACTTATATAATTTTTTTTAAAAATGCAAATGAATCTATAGTGACAGAAATAATAGTAGTTGTCAGGAAGAGAGGTAAAAGTGGTCTCTACTGATTATAAAAGAGGATACTTTTGAAGTTGATTGATATATTCATTAGTTTGTTTATTTTGGGGGTTCATGTATGTATGAAAATTCATTGAATTTTACACTTCAAATATTCACAGTAATTGTACATCAATTAAACCTCCACAAAATATTAAATTGAGTCATTAATCAATATGTGAATTATTACTAAATGGAAGCATTATAAATGGAGTAATAGGAGGAATTTTGAAAAAGAATGATCATATTAATTATAAATTAATGTTTAAATGGAAGCTATAGTACATCATAACATTAAATATTGATCTTCATCACACTTTACATATTTATTTTGCTACAGATTTTGTTTTATTTTGGTTTTTATTTTAGCTTTTTACTCTGCTTAATAAACCAGATACTGGGGACTTATACATTTTTAGAATAGCTTCATAATTCTAGAATCAGCAAATAAACAAGATATTAATAAAATCCATTTGGGATTTTAAAAAATACGGTGTCCACTCAGCTGTCTTTCATTATTTAAATAAGGAACATGTAATAAAAGTACAGTACATAAGTATTCATACCTTAACTTTGTTATTGGAAAATATTTTATAAAAACTGTCATTGATTGGGTTCTATCACCTGCTCATAAGATACTTAAGTAATTTGTCTGAATATAAAAGCTTAAGTTCACTTGCAATTAATGGGGCTTCTACACTAAAAAGTTTAACATACCATCAGAAAAGGTATATTGAAAGAAAAGTGAAATATGATTACCAGGAAGACAGAGTAACTTTTGCAGTTTAATAATAAGTATGTGGTTAGTTCTAGAGCCCTATTTCAATTTATAGCTATATTCTTGGATATTTTGGCTTTACCTAAATTGATTTTTTAAAAAAAGTAATGAAACTTTGAATGGGGAAGAGAGACAATCTGTAATCAGAATAAAATCATTCCCTGATGCAATTTATTTCACAGGTCTTAGAATAATATATTTCTTAAATTATATTTACTGATGTATTGCTGGTTAAATAAAAACCCTACCTTCTTGAATAGCAAATTGATTATATATCACCTCTGATAACCAAAAAATATATTTTTGCTGATATTAAATAAATATTACTGAACCAGTGTCTGACAGCGTACCAAAAAATGCTTACTGGGATGTGGAATGTGAATATGTGGATAAAGTATTTCAGAAATAGAAGAGTATCATAGCATTGTAACATAAATGTAGATTTTTACTGATGGTTTATTCCACTAGAAGAACTTCACTTAAAATAATGTAATATTAGCCACAATTTATTTTAGAAAATCATCAAAATACAAAGAGGCCAATGATAACATATATGAAGTTACAAAAAATCTGGGTTAGATAAAACAATTTTCTTCTTGTGAGTTATAGAAATAATACTCTCTTTCCTTCTCCTAAGAGAGTTATCATGAATTGACATGAGAACATTTTCTCCTAAATCCATTTGCAGATACATTTTTTTTTTCGTTTGTCATAAATGATTTTGTTAATGAAACACTCTTTGTAGCCAGCAATCATTTTGCTGAGAGACGGTAACTTCGTCAGTGACAATTTTATTTAGTTTCGTATACACACATCATATTCTTTAACTCATGTATTGTATTACCAGGTTAATCGTTGAGGCACTACTTGGACAATTAGAAATTTTTTTTGTAATAATTTTTATGAATTCTTGAAACTTTTGATTGCTATTTGTTATTATGAAATAAGGAAATAGAGTATTTTCCTAAGACAAGCACATAAATATTTGCAGATGACTTGTTCCCTTTCGTTTTTTTCTCCCTTTGTATTTTTAAATTAGTTTCCCAAGGATTTTTTCTGGTATATACTGTTAACCATTATTTGTGAGAACTTTATTAAGATTAAGATTTGTCTACAATCTTTACTGTAATCCTAAAATTTTGCGAGGCAAAAATAGTCCCTACTTACTTGATACTATATTATATTATATATATGTATATTTATTTATTATACTATATTATAAATGCATAAAATTTTTAATAAAATACTCATTATAGAATTCCAAAGAAAAAAACAAATTTTAATTCAGAGGTGAAAAAGTTACAAGCATAGTTACTTACATAGAGAAATAACACATATATGCTATTTTAAAATTTGTTCTGCACTCAAATGTTTAGATCACATAGGGGTAATTTTATATCACTTTTTACATCTTTTTTTTTTGCTATATAGAGAAAAACAAAGTGCACACACCTATATTGACTATGATGATGGACTGTGTTTATACCATATTGAGAATAACAGCTGTTAAAAATCAAGGACAACTGTGCAAGCCAAGCTTAAAAGGAATTTACTTGATGAAGAGCAATTTTACCTCAGGCCACAACGTGCACTACTTCTTTGACTGCAAGTTCTTTAGAACTGCCTATGTTCATCCAAAATTACACAGGAGGGACAGCAGTTGTGGGAGATGAGAGGGAAGTCATTACATTTAGAGCTCTAAAGTATATTAACACTCTTTCTGAAGAACTCACCATCTTTTAGACTTGCTTACCTCAATGCTTCTTGATAAACTGCTTAGTCAAAAAGATACTTGAGAATGTGCTAAACAACTACAATTGTACTTTAGTTGTCAGTAAATAGAAAAGTTTGATCTTTTCTTTTTTTTTTTGTGGTACGCGGGCCTCTCACTGTTGTGGCCTCTCCCATCATGGAGCACAGGCTCCGGATGCACAGGCCCAATGGCCATGGCTCACGGGCCCAGCCGCTCTGCGGCATGCAAGATCTTCCTGGACCGGGACACGAACCCATGTTCCCTGCATCGGCAGGCGGACTCTCAACCACTGTGCCACCAGGGAAGCCCCTGATCATTTTTTTTAATGTGCAATAGTGTACTGGATGTTGGATGGAACAAATGTCTGATTACATGGAGAATATAATACATTTTAGCTGTGAGGTGATTTTTGGGAACAAATTGCTCACTTACCTTTCAGATCTCAATGTAAAAGTGAGCTCTCAGTGTGGCCTTCCCTAAATTCAGACATTAATAGACATAGGTCCTACCACTTATACTTCTGTGACTATGTATACTCTATTTGTAGATTATTCATCAACTTAGTGATGTGTCTGTATTACCCACTAGACAGTATGCCTCATGATGACAGGACACATATTTGTTATGTTCAACACTGTGGCCAGGAGGAATTTTTTGCCCATGTTAGATTATCTGGACATATTTCATGAATGGATGTATAAATAAGTTGATTTTATGAGTGAAAAACTGAAAGAACTACTAGTATACTATGCATACTATACACACACAATGTGTTATAATTATGAAGCAATAGATAGTCATTCATATTTCAGAAATATGAGTGGTCATTTGGCAAAAAGGATAGAATCAGGAATCACAGTTATGGGTTCATACAAGAACTGTCACTAAAAGTTGTGTGGTTTAGGAAAATTTAATCATGAAATTATGTTGAAAATTAATTGAGATAATATTTTAAAAGTGCTGTATGATTCTTGATAAATCTTTCATATACTTAGTTACATATATTAGTAGAAAAGATGTGGCAGCATAAGTTTTACCTACTCTTCCATATAGGTGACCCTTGTAAGATTTGAAAATATTACATTTTCTCTCCTTGTTTCACCCTCTTCTATATGGGGCAAATTTAGAATTTCTCCCTGTTCTACTCAGGAGTGACATGTGACCATTGTTGGCAATTAAATATAGAAGGACATGATGTGAGTTACTTGGAGGGAGAAGCTTAAATAATCAGATGCAGATGTTCCTTCTAGTCTACTGTAATGTATAGAAATATTCAAGATAGAAACTTCTGTCAATTTGTCCTATAAATTAGATGACGTTAGAGTACCATAATGGAAATGAAGTAGGAAAAGGAAATAAACTTATGTTTTTATAAGCTTGTAAGATTTTCAGAATATTTTATAGAGCAGCATAATATAACCTAACCTGGCAGACTTTGAAACACTGTCCTTATTTAATTATAGGCGTTCAAATTCTGGTGGTATGATTACATAATGAAAAAAATAATGATTGCTATAGAGTCTCAAAATATAATCTAGAAACGTATATGAGAAGAAAATTCTTGAAGAGGAGATCAAGATATCAGAATAAGAGGATGCGGATCTCACCACCCCCAAGAACACATCAAACATACATCTACACATTGAGAAATTCTTACTGAAAGCAAAGGAAAGTAGTAGAAAAACTCATACAACCAAGGCTATAAGAAAGGTCCACATGGAGTGGGTAGTAAGGGAAGAGAAGCTACCAGATTGGGTTCCATGCCCCTAAGAGGGGACACAGGGGAGGAGGGTACTTATGTAAGCTTTGAGATCCTCCCTGGGGAGTGAGTGATTTGAACCACTTATTGGGTGCCACAGCCCTGGGGTCAAACGCTGTGAGGATGAGCCCCCTTAGCTGATTTAAAAACCAGTACGACTAACAGTGAGGCTATAAGAAACCTACACTTCACTCGTGAAGAGTACACACATACTTGAAAAGAGAAAGAGATGGAGGAAGCAGATAGAAACTACCCAAGACTCTGGGCTATTTCTCAAAACAGCCTCAGCACATAACCCAACCTGAACTGAGTACCCACTTTGGCCCCTCTTGCTCCACAGCATAGCTGCACACTAAAAGGAAGCCTGCCATAGCCAAGGGGAATATGCAGTTGTGAAAGAGTCAGCACAGATGCAACATGCCATGCTGGGTGTTCAAACAGGTGAGAGCAGCCATTATTAGCCTTCACAGGGGTAGCAGATTGGGAGCCCTCTGGAGCTCTGGTGTGTAAAATTAAATGTAACCACAATACACAATTAAAGGATAAACATGAAGATGTAAAATGTGACATCAAAAACAGAAAAAAATAACATGTTGGAGGGGAATAAAAATATAGATATTTTAGAATGTGTTGAACTTAAATGACTACCAGTTTAAAAAATTCAATAGGTCAACATATATGAACCCCATGGTAATCGCAATGAAAAATTTACAAAAGATACAAAACTAAAGACAAAGGAACAGAAACATACACTAAAGAAAATCATAACATCACAAGGGAAGAAAGTTAGAAGCAAGGAACAGAGAAGTACAAAACAACCAGAAAACAATCAACAAAATTGGCAATAACACATACTTATCAATGATTTTAAATGCTAATGGACTAAAAGTACCAATTAAAACATATAGGGTAGCTGATTAGGTTAAAAAAACAAAAAATAAAAACAGAACCCATCTATACGCTGCTTACAAGAGACTCACTTCAGAGCTAAATACATACACAGACTGAAAGTGAGGAAAAAGATATTCTAGTTAAGGAAATGACAAAAAACCTGGAGCAGCAATACCTATATTAGACAAAATTCACTTTAAAATAAAGTCTGTAATAAAAGAGAAAGAAGGGCAGAAGGAAGGAAATAATAAAATCAGAGAGAAAATAAATTAATATGCACCAAAAAATAAAAATAGAAAAAAAATCAATGAAACCTAGAGCTGTTTTTTCTGTTTTGTTTTGTTTTGTTTTGTTTTTTTCCAAAAGAGACAAACCAAATTGATAACCTTTAGCCAGGCTCACCAAGAAGAAAAGAGAGAAGACCCAAATATCAAAACAAGAAATGAAAGAAGAGAAATAATACCTTGTATCACAGAAACAGAAAAAAATCAAAAAAATACTATAAACAGTTATATGGGGCTTCCCTGGTGGCACAGTTGTTGAGAGTCCACCTGCCGATGCAGGGGACACGGGTTCCTGCCCCGGTCTGGGAAGATCCCACACGCCGTGGTGCGGCTGGGTCCATGAGCCATGGCCGCTGAGCCTGAGCGTCCGGAGCCTGTGCTCCGCAACGGGAGAGCCCACAACAGTAAGAGGCCTGTGTACCGCAAAAAAACCCAAAAAACAAAACAAAAAAAAAACAGTTATAGGACAACAAATTGGATAACCTACAAGGAACTGATAAATCTCTAAAAACATACAATCTTCCAAGACTAAAACAAGGAAATCTGAATAGACCAATCATTAGTAGTGAAATAAAATTAAAACAATCAAAAAAACTACCAGCGAACAAAAATCCAGGACAAAATGGCTTTACAGGGAAATTCTACAAAACATATAGCAAAGAGCTAACACCTATCTTTCACAAATTACTCCAAATTATTGAAGAGGAGGGAACACTCTCAAACTTATTCTAAAGGCCACAATTACTCTGATACCAAAACCAGACAGAGACACTGTAAAAAAAGAAAGTTAGAGACAAATATCACTGTTGAATATAGATGAAAAAATCCTCAAAAAATATTATCAAACTGAATCCAACAGTATATAAAAAGGATCATACACCACAATCACGTTGTATTCATTCCATGGTCACAAGAATTGTTCTATATCCATAAATCAATCAATGGTATATATCACATTAACAAAAGAAAGAATAAAAATTACATAATCACATCAACAGATGAAGGAAAAGATTTGACAAAATTCAACATCCATTCATGAAAAAATCTCTCATCAAATTTGGTTTAGATGTAACATATATCAACATAATAAAGGCCATTTATGATAAACCCATAACTAACAACATACACAATGGTGAAAACATGAAAGCTTTTCCTGTAAAATCAACAAGACAAGAATGCTCATTCTCACCACATCTATTTAACATAATATTGTAAGTCCTAGCCACAACAATCAGACAAGGAAAAGAAATAAAATGCATCTAAATTGGAAGAGAAGTAAAAATTGTCAATATTTGCAGATGACATGACACTTTATATAGAAAACCCTAAAGTCTTCATGAAAAAAATTTAGAACAAATAAATGTATTTTGGGAAGTTGCAGATACAAGATTAATACACAGAAATCTGTTGCTTTTCTATACACTAATAATGAACTATCAGAAAGAGAAAGCATGAACAAAAGTAAAAGACAATCTACTGAAATGGAGAAAATATTTGTAAGTGATATGACTGATAATGGGTTAATTTCCAGAATAATAAAAAGATCATACAAACCAATGTAAAAAAAAAAATCCTGATTAAAAAATGGACAGAAGACCTGAATAGACATTTTTCCAAAGAAGGTACAGAGATGGCCAATAGGCACTTGAAAAGATGTTCAACATTGTTAATCATCAGAGAAATGTAAATCAAAACCATAATGAGATATCATCTCACACCTGTCACAATGGCTATCATGAAAAAGCCTACAAATAACAAATGTTGGAGAGGATGTGGAGAAGAGGGAACCCTAGTACACTGTTGGTAGGAATGTAAGTTGGTGCAGCCACTCTGGAAAACAATATGGGGGTTCTTCAAAAAACTAAAAATAGAACTACCATATGATCTAACAGTTCCACTCCTGGGTATAAATTCGAAAAAAACAAAAAACTATAATTTGAAAAGGTATACACACCTCAATGTTTATATGTTCATAGCAACATTATTTACAATAGCCAAATATGGAAACAACCTAAGTGTCTATTAACAGATGAATGAATAATGAAGGTGCACTATATATATGTATATATTTAAATGTATACATATATATAATATGTGGTATATATATGTAATGTAATATTACTCAGTCATAAAAAAACAATGGAATTTTGCCATTTGCAACAATATGGATGAACTTTAAAGTTATGCTTAATGAGGTAAGTCAGACATAGGAAGCCAAATATTGTATATTAGCATTTATATGTGGAATATAAAAAATAAAACAAAGGAATAATTATAACAAAAAAGAAACAGAATCATAGATATGAAGAGCAAACTATTGGTTACCAGTAGGGAAAGGGAAGAGGGAGGGGTGAGATATGGGTAGGGAATTAAGAGGTACAAACTACTATGTATAAATAAATAAGCTACAAAGATATGTTATAGAGCCAGGGAATGTAGGCAATATTTTGTAATAACTTAAAAGGAGTATAAGCTATAAAAATATAGAATCATTACATTCTACATCTGAAACTAATATTATATAATGTGGTACTGTGGTACTTCAATGTAAAGAAGTAAATAAAAGAAGTCTTGAAAGTCAAGAGTTTAAATTTTCAAATCTTGCATTTTTAAGCAGTGAAAAGGTCATTAGAATTTCAAAAACAAAACAAAACAAAATCCTGCTATAAATTTTATACTGTAAACAGCAAATGAAAAAGTAAATGAAGAGACAGGCTAGCACAGGGAAGGGCTGGAAGAAGTGAAGATAATGCTTAGATGCTAATGGGTGTCTCAGGGTGTACATAGGAACACTCTTCCACCCAAGATAAATTTTGAGATCAGAGAAGGTGTGCTCTGGTCATTTGAAGTGAAGTTGGGGTGGCACAAGGCTTTGTAGACAATTCTCTACTACTGGTGTGATGGAGTATTGGGGGTGTATGGTGAAGCACTACTAGTCTGAGACTCTGAAATGTTACCTCCAGTCTAGATGGCAGATGCCTGTGGAAACATAATTGACTCCAGGTAACACACAGAATAAGCACCAGGTTCCTAACCCAAGGAATCAAGAGAAAGAATAAATTTTATTTTTTTCATTAATGCCACCGCTTTATGCTATTTTGTTATGCAATGTTTTAGTCTGCTTGGGCTGCCATAACAAAATACCAAAGGTTGGATTGTTTAAACAACAGAAATTTATGTTCTTACAGTTCTGGAGGATGGAAGTCCAAAATCGAGGTGCCATCAGTGTCAGTTTCTGGTGAGGTCTCTCATCCTTTGCTTGCAGATGGCCACCTTCTTGTTGTGTCCTCACATTTTTTTGGTAACATTCCATTTGTCAATTAATTTATCTCTGAGCCAATATCAGTCTTAATTATTATAGCTTTATTTTTATAGCTTTTTTAAAAATGGTATCTGATAGTACAATTTCCTCCTTTTGTTATATTTCTTTTTTTTACATTGGTTTATTCAGAAATATGTTTCTAATTTCCCAACACATTAATTTCCTGGGTCCCATCTAATTATTTTTGCTAAATTGCCTTGTGGTCATGGAATGCTCTTTGTAAAATAAAATCATTTTTAAATAATTCTGTTTCTGATATTTGACCACTAATAGCTTTCAGGCCCCACTTACCCCTTCATGTTTTTCTGTCTGGGCAAGGAGATAAAACTTGCAAGCCACTTGCCATAGGGGAGGCAGGTTCCATGCTGCAGGCCGGGAAGACTGAACCACTCAAACTTGGGTTCCCTCATCCTGATTTTCCAAACTGACCACTAAACCAGAAAGTCCCATTATGCAAGCAATAAATCTTTTCAATCTTGATGAATTGTGGTGTCATCAGTCTCAACATCCAAATCATTTTTAATCCCTAATAGTTATGTATGTTTGTATGTTTTTCAAATCATATTGTTCTCTATATATACTGTTCATCCCTCTTTCTAAGCAATTTTTTTTTTTTGCGGTACGCGGGCCTCTCACTGTTGTGGCCTCTCCCGTTGCAGAGCACAGGCTCCGGATGCGCAGGCTCAGCGGCCATGGCTCACGGGCCCAGCCACTCCACGGCATGTGGGATCTTCCCGGACCAGGGCACGAACCCATGTCCCTTGCATCGGCAGGCGAACTCTCAACCACTGCATCACCAGGGAAGCCCTCTAAGCATTTTTGAGATACATAAATTATTAGAAATTATTCCATGTCTAAAAATGTTTATATTATCTGTTTCTTTGCTTTGCTTGTTCTCCTAATAAATTATTATGATTTATTGTGTGTTGTTTTGTTTTGAATGTGAATTACCATTTAATTTGGATGCTTATTCATAGAAATTCTTTAAGGTTTGAGACAAAGTTAGGTTCCTCAGTAAATAATTTGTGTTTGTACACGTGATGATTTGATATACATATATATTGTGAAATATCTGATCACCACAATAAAGTGAGTTAACACATTAATCACTTCATATAATTACCACTTTTGTATGTTTGTAAAGAGAACAGTTAAGATCTACTCTCAGCAACTTTCAAGTATGTAATACAGTGTTGTTAACTAAAGTCAACATGTTGTACTTTACATCCTCATAACTTATTCATTACCATAGGTGTGAGGTGATATCTCATTGTGGTCTTGATTTCCATTACCCTGAAAATTAGTAAAGGTCACTCATGCTGTCATGCAGTGGGCAAGAAACTATACACAACTGCCTTTCTCAACTACTTGACTTAACTTAATTTTTCTTTTATACTACCTACTATCATCTATCACATCTTTACTTGTGGAGGGCTCTCCATGTAGCATGTAGGAATCTGTTCCAGGAGAGTCATAGCCATAATTTATCTCCTGCTGCAGCAGCTAGCAAACATATATCCTTTAAAACCTGGTTGTAAGAAAAAATGACTTTTTGTTTGTTCTACTACACTTAGTATTCTTAACGGTTTCTAATAATATGTGTGATATAAGAGTGATTACATTATCATTATACTCTAGATAACAAATTACAGGTGTATTTAAGTGGTATTTTCGTTGTGTCCAAATAAATCAGTGACTAGGACAATTACCAACATAATCAAGTATTTTTTCACTAGTGTTTTAAAAGCTGCTGCTTTGTTTTATATTTTAATACCTTTTTAAAAATGTAATGCCCAAAACAGACATAAATAAACATTGAAAGGGCTTTGGTTTAAAAAAATGGCATGATTCAACATTAGCCATATTTTAATATTTTGTTATAGCTTATAACTATAATAGTTATTTCAAAGAATGATACATATCAAAATGCATAATTAGAATGAGATACATTTTATTGTTGACAAAAACCAACAGGCTTCTGCTGTAATCAATAGATGAGATATGCAGCTATTTAATTCTTTCATAATTTGATTTAATCATATAATTCTAAAACATTTGGTTAGACAGCTGCAAAGACACTAGAATATAAAGGATAATTATATTCACTTCTATCATTATGCACAGCATATTATCTAATTTTGTATGCAAATTGTGTGATAAATTACATGTTAAATTTAAGATATAGAATAATAATAAAATGGTTACTACCATGTGATTTACAAATTAAAATTACAATAACATTGGTTTTGATCTTTTGAAAAAACAATATATATAGAAGCTATTCTCTAGGTAAGAGTAATGCTTTGGTTTAAAGGATTATCGCAGGAGAGATTACCATAAGGTCACTTCTAAGTGTTCAGAAAACACCCATATCCTTGTGAAAGTACTTATTTTCATGCTAAAAATATTTATATATGGAAAATTAAATTTATCATTTGCATAAAGCGTATATAATCCACTTAATGTCCTAGGGAGATTGTTGAATTTTAACAAAAAGCAGAATGTTTTCTGAGTTAGAAATAGGTACAGGTATGTTTTAAATGTTTAAATAAAATGCAAATACTAATGGGAATTTTTGTAAGATTTATATTCAGATGGGGGTATACTTAAGTAAACATATTTTTTTATCAAATTTTATGCACAAACTTTTTGCAGAAAAGAAACATTGGTGAATAACTGAAGTTATCTTAAAGACTTTCAATCAACATAATCTAACCAAGAAATGAGCCCAGGATTTGAAAGTAGAAAAATCTTTGCTCAAATACTGATTTGGACATTTAATAAGTGAGAAATATTGGACAAGATAATATTTAGCATCAGTTAGCTTATAGGATGATAAGAATAAGAATGGTTGTTGGGGCTTCCCTGGTGGCACAGTGGTTGAGAGTCTGCCTACTGATGCAGGGGACTCGGGTTCGTGCCCCGGTCCGGGAAGATCCCACATGCTGCGGAGCAGCTGGGCCTGTGAGCCATGGCCGCTGAGCTTGCGCATCCGGAGCCTGTGCTCCATAACGGGAGAGGCCACAACAGTGAGAGGCCCGCGTACCGCAGAAAAAGAATGGTTGTCTTAAAGGATATTAGGTAAAATTTTATACTGAGACAATATACATATGGCACAAATATTATTTTCTCTCAAAATATATGTATATTTCCTCAAAAAAATAATATACCACCATAGCTCTTTGGACAAACCTCTAATCTGATACGTCTTACAATATAATAAAACTATAGTTTTCCCTCATTTGAAAATAGTGAAATATATATAAAAATACATATATAATCTATAATATGATATATAGTGATATATACATATATACAAATCCCCAATGTACCTTACATGTTGAGGAAAAATAAGGCAAATATAATTTTATTCTGAAAAACTGACTGTTTTTCTGAATTAAGGGATAAATAAAACAAACTTACATGGCATTAAACTTTAATGGAAAATCACACAAAAACATGAGAAAATACTGACTCAAAATTGGTGGCTAGTTGTGACGATCAAATTACAGCACATTTTCCTGAATAAAAAACATTTTTATTAATATCTCAACAAAATTCATGCTTTGGTTTAACTCACATCTTCATCTTTTTTGCTGGGAAAATTTTAACTTTAGGTTGAAGCTTCCTTGTGTATTCAGATTTTCCTTAGTGGTTTTTATCCTTGTCTACACAGTACAATCACCTAGGAAACTGTATAAAATTCAAATGCCTGAGTTCTACCTCCAGAGATACTGATTTAATTGGACTGGGTTTTATCCAGGGTGTCAGGGTTTTAAAAAGCTGCCAAGTGATACTAAAGGGCAGCTAAGGGAGAGAACTACTAATTAAGGGACTATTTTGTGCAAATACTAAGCAGGTTCAAGGTATTTTAAACCTTCAAACTTACTATATTTTTATCATCATTGTTCCCACAGAGCTGCATCAATACTTTAAAACTAACTAGCCAATAATCTTTAAGTCTACTAGGTGAGATACACATATTTAACTCACCTTCTCCCTGGTAAGGATTATAACTAGAATTTAAAACAAAACAGTTGATGATGATATCCCTTTCCCCAACTCAAAATATAGTTATGGCATACTTGTTTACTCTTTATTAAAATACCAATAACTAAACAAGTTAAAATTGCTATGTCTATATTTATATGTGTACTAAAACTACTTTTTGTGTAATTCTGTGATGTTTGGTGAGGTATTTCCCAATGGGAGGCTCTCCAGTGGTTCATTATTATTAGGTGTTTCAGTTAAAGTAAGTGTAACAGCCACTCATGCATGTACCACTTACTATGAAAAACTGCAAGGACCTCCAAATTAGCATTTTACTAAGGTATTGTTTTAATGATGGCAATTATCACTGATGGTAATGTGACTGCTTCCTAGGAACTAATGTAAACAGTCTTACTTTGAAGGATGTTAAAACAGAGTATACCGACTCATATCAATAAAATAGCTTTATAATCTTGTCAGATGAACTGTAAAACTTTGAAAGACTTAGAAACTGTTAACTTGTTTCTCTTCCTATTTACTTAACAAGTTTTAATTTATGTCTTGTAAATTTCCCACATTGATTTAGACTAAGATCAACTCTAGATATTCTCAATATTGCAACAGAAACCTCATGGGATTCAGAGCTCTGAAATTTCTCCACAAAATACTACCTAAACACACACACATGCACACACACCCCAATAAGAGAAACAGTTGTGCCAGGGAGAGCACCAAAACAAACAAAAATTCCCACAAAATGACAACAAAATAAACATCACAAACAAGAAAATCGTTCACAAATAGAAATAGTGGATACAAAGAAAGGTTAAAGAAGCACTATTGTTTGTAAGAGACAGTTAAAAATAAACTCAGTCATTCATCAAAGTGGGTAGGGTAATGCTTCTCACCTGCATCCTCAACCAGAGTAGATGGGGACAGGAATAAGAAAAAGTAGAGAATTTCTTCCCATATTCAAACATTTTCCTAGGTTTTTATTTGATGTGTGGACAAGGGTGTGTTTCTTTAGGGAATTTTTAAAATAGTCATCCACTTGGGCTGGTTTATTGTAGCATTGTGAAGGTGAATACTATATAGCCTATGATTCTGTGATCATATGTGATCATATTCTGTTATCACTATATAGCCTATGATTCTGTGTACACTTCAAAATGAGTACAGTCACTTTCACCAGTCTATATTTCCAAATGTAAATTCTTTAGAAGGATGCATTTATACCCTTAGGCAGTAGGTTTTATGTAATCTTTTAAAACACATCTTTCTTTCAAGGGCAAATGAACAGCATTTTACATGTCTGGAAACAAACAAAATCGAGG
Source organism: Monodon monoceros (assembly GCF_005190385.1). Classification (NCBI taxonomy): domain Eukaryota; kingdom Metazoa; phylum Chordata; class Mammalia; order Artiodactyla; family Monodontidae; genus Monodon; species Monodon monoceros. The sequence goes on along the minus strand of NW_021697799.1, from coordinate 290,725 downwards.
GAACATGGATTTCACAAAATTTTACTCAATCAAATCAATTATATTAATTGTTAATTATATTAAATTAGGTTTCTTTCATGTTTTTTTTTTTAAATTACTTGTTCATTCATCCAGCTTTAAAGCAGGTACTCACAGTTTCCCTAGCAATGTCAATTTGCATAGTATTAATAGATATTTTCTTTCACAGATATGAGATATGGTTCATTAACTCAGAAATATTTACTGAATGGCTATTATGTTCCAGTCATTTTCTAGATTCTAAGAATACAGCAATGAACAATATAGACACATTTCTTGTCCTCATGATTCTTATGTTCTTGTGACTTCTGAGTACATTTAGTTTCAAAAACTTCTGAGAATGGAATTATTCTTAATGGTATAATTATAATTTAACGCCTACATTTCAGTGAAAATTTTCACATAACTAATTGATATTTCACATAGCTATTGATACTGTCTTAAAAATTTAAAAAAAACACTTTAACATATTTTTCTCTAGTTACAATTAAAATAGAATTACTTTTAAAAAATTAAAATGTAACAATTTTATTTTACAGTTTACAACCATAACAGAACTGATTAAAACAATAATCTTAATATGGTTCCTTATTTATAATAAACTTACTAAGTTTCATATAGTTCCCAATCTGCTATGATGCATATCACAACCTTCAAAAAATCAGGAACGTTGCCATTTTGAATTTTTTAAAAAGCTGTCAGTTTTTTGTTTTTTTTTTTGCGGTACGTGGGCCTCTCACCGCTGCGGCCTCTCCTGCCGCGGAGCACAGGATCCAGATGCGCAGGCCCAGCGGCCATGGCTCACGGGCCCAGCCGCCCCGCGGCATGCGAGATCCTCTCGGACCGGGACATGAAATCGCGTCCCCTGCATCGGCAGGCGGACTCCCAACCACTGCACCACCAGGGAAGCCCTAGCTGTCAGTTTTATAGTATCAAATAAGTTGAAATTGAATAAAAAGGATCATTACATAGTTCCACTGATTTTTTAACTTGCATTTTTTCATTTTCTTAGTTTAAAATATAATCTCAGGAATTAATTATGTTTATATTGTGTCCCTACCACATAATTTTGTAAAAAAATAGTTTTATTATATTTCTGGTAGTTGATTTTCTTACCTCTAAAAAGTTATTTAAATTACCTGTAGTTATTTGTTTGCACTCCTTGTTTTATAGCATTAAACTGGATGTGCTAATGTGAGGAAGTGTGGAAACCGTACTGAGAGCTTAGGATAAGGTACTGATCTACCATGGTCGCAGCATAGTAATTTGTTAAATACCCATCTCCCTTTGACTAGGAAGAGAGTGATGTGATTCCAACAGATAAACCCTTGAGAGGTAACATACCAAGTTTGAGGAAAAGAATCTTGGGAACCATCTAGTGCAACACAGTTCACTAACTCACCAGGCCCACATGATTTGGTATCAAGAAATACATTTTATGCTCATATAATCTTGTTCTACTGGCCTTTTAATATCCATCCAAAATTTTAATACTCATTCCATAATAATCTGTGGTATTATACATTATTTTAAAATTCGTTCTTGTTCAACTTTTTATTTAACATTAAATAGTTTCTTGTCAGGTAAATTGTAATCATTGAAGACAGATGTTTTATGTTCTTAATGTGACCTCACAATGCCTATTACAGTATTATGTATATAATACTAATTATAAATATACCCTGTGTTTCCCACATAGCCTTCTAAAATGGTAACTATTGTCTCTCTTGCATCTGTACCAGAGTAATCAGTGAGGAAGAAGAGTAAGCTGTTACTGGTAATCTTTAAAGTCTAAAAGAGTCATCTAATGTGCCTAGAAGGAAAATTCTTCAAAGAACTGTGTGTCTAAGTGGATGTTGACAATATCATGTATGTGGACATGAAAATAACTGAAAATTGTGACAGGGATAATGTGAAAGAGAAATACAATGAGCTGGGGGACCAAATCTTCAGAAAATGAGAAGAAGAGGACTGAGGATTATAAATAACTGGGGCACAAAGTGACAATATGTGGCATAGACTGCTGTCGTTAGCCTCAAAAATAACTGAAGGTTTGGGAAAGGAGGGTAGGTATTGATATGTTATAATGAGAGAAATGTAGCATATTTATCCTCACTTATTACTATGTGCATTCCATCTTCCATTTAATCCATTAATATCATCATATTTTCACTGTGCTTCATGCCCTCATATCTGTCTTCCTTACATATATGATTTAAAATGAACAGCCACTATTACAATATCTCTCCTTTGTGCATAAAGTTTCAAAAAAGTTACCCACTCCCTTTTCTGTCTTATTTTCTTGGAAAAAGTCTATAGTTATAAACCAGTCACTGCTCTAAACCATTATCAAATTGGTAGACTTGAAGGAGAAAAAACTTACAACCATGTTAAATAATCTTACTTTTAATTTAGGTCAATTCTTAGAGCAGGTTTGGGGAGTAAAAGTAAGAAGGAAGCTTAGCATTTAAAGGATATTTTTTCTTTTAGAATCCAACTAGCAAAGCATTCTATCTCCTCAAATATCTTCCACTAAGAAAGTGGACTAGTACCTTTAATGATTGTAATTTCATAAACACCTCATTTTGTATGGTAAGCATTTAGTGTTTGTAGTGGATAATTATATACTATAAGATTAAAATGTATAAAGTGACAAAATTAGTAAATATAACTATAAGGTAATGAGGTTAGCAATTATTTATCTATTTTTAAGCATCAGGGTTCCTTTTTAGTTTCTGGAAATTTTACATTTTTAATTTCTTCACCACTGAACTAAAGGGCATCCTTAGCACTGTCTGATGATCCCACCACATTTTCCTACTCCACTGACTACCACTACTCTGGTAACTGTTAGGAGTATTCTCCTCTTTATGAAACTACAGAATCTTCTCGCATATCCATGGATATTTGTTACTTCATTGCCAAAGTAGAACTATGAAGAAAGTACTGCATGGAGCCACCATCAAATCTGTCAACTTTCACATGTCTGCCCTCTTCTTACACCATGTGATCTACATGCTCCTATATAAGTATATGCTTGATCTCTGCTTGTGCACTGGATCTCCTTCCCTCTTGTCTTTAAAGTATATCTCTCCTGAGATTTCCTGGTTTTGCTCCTCCATCATCAATATTCTCTTTGCTGCTTGGCCATTCTCATTTGCATAGAAACATATTGTAACTTCTCCTAGCCTAAAAATAAAATAAAAACCAAAATAAAATTCCTTTTATCCTGTATCTCCCTCTATTGCCTGACTTACCTGTCCTGCTTTTCTGCAAAATTCATGGAAAATGTAACTGTACTTACTGTCTCAACACCTTCCCTCATTCTCTCTCCAACCAACTCCAATCAAGCTTTTCTTCCCTCACTCCAAAGAAATAGTATATGTCATACTCACCTCAACTCATCCAAATTCTGTGGTCGATTATCAGTTCATATCTAAGGTGTCATGGCAGAATCATTTCACATGTTGTTACCACTCTCATCCTTCTGGAATATTTAATTTTATGGACTACCACAATATTCTTAGTTGGTTTTGCTTCTATAACATTGACAGCTGCTTCTCTGTCTCTTTTGCTTATTCCTTCTCATTTTATGGCTCTCAGAGTTCAAACCTGAGTTATTCCTACATTCACTTCCTAAATTATCTTATTCAGTCCAATGCCCATGAATGTTTTCTGAATGTTTGATAGCTCTGTTATATTCACATTATTTCCAGTTCTGTGTCTGGTACATCATATTAAGTGCTTGTTGAATGAAATCAGAAATGAATGAAACCTAAAATATCAGATATTTTTATACAAAGAGCTGTTGAGAGTGTTAGTGGCAGAGCCAGTGCTGGTCTTTTGACTTCTAATCTAGTCATGAGTCCACATTAGGAAGTTTTTATTTTCATTCCAAATTTATCTTTAAGATGCATTATTTTTCTCTTCAAAATGGCACTTGTCAGATAACTGATGCTCTTAAACTTGAATGTCAGTCATAAAACATTTCATTTATAGTCAAAATATCACTCAATATATCACTCAGAAATGTTAAATCTCTTCTTAATTTTGAGAATAGATTGAATGACCTGCAGTGTCTAGATATTTGGCAATTTTGATTTTGTAAAAAATGAAGTTGATAGACAAATAAATGACAAAAAATATAATATTCCCTACACACATTTTAAACACAATTAAAGTAGAGCTTTAATTTTGATTTTAGACTAGGACACAAATGGTATCAAGTTAGTAATAGTACAGTCATGGGAAATTTATTTAAATCTCTCCAAGTTTTACTTGATAAAATAGAAAAAAATGAGTTTCTCAATGAGTTGTGAGTATAAAATACATCAAATAGGTTAGAATACTACCTAACATATTAAAAGATCTTAAAAAGTTACCATGGTTTTATTACATCAGTTAATTCAAGTTGACATTAAGTTAAAATTAAATTTATTGAGTACATTTATGACATCAAGATACATTAATGTTGGTTTGTATCTAGAGTTAAAACTAAATCACAGAGAGAAGCTGGGCAGTTCTAAAGTATGTGTTTCCTGACACCTTTTCAGTTTTAACTCCTTAATTAACAAGGGTGTGGTATTACTTCTTCTGAGTATTTTCTATATTTGATTTGAATCATAAAATCACCATTTGCCTTCAGAGTATAGTGTTCCTGGATTAATTTCTCATTTACAGAACTACCTGTGTAAGGAAAGAAGAATAATACACGTGAAGCAAAATTATTTCATATTCTGTCCAAATCAGTCAGTTTCCAGACTGCTTCACTTGGCCATTACTATAACATATTCATGTAAATGTCAAAACATATCTACAGTTTCTTTAGTAGTAAATCCATGTTTGGTTTTGACATGAGACACTATTTGCTTATATTTAGAAGAAAATTTGTCTTTCAACCTGCTATTCAGTTACCTGCCATTTTCCAATATTACCCTGATTGATTTAATTAATTCTCTGTGATAAGTACTCTTTTCATGTCTGCAGCTTTTTTTGCGTGTTTGTCAAAACTGTTTTAATTTAAAACTTTGACTACATTCATCAAATACCAACAATTTTGGTACAACATAGGATAATTCTAGAGAAATACTTATGTTTAAAAATATACTTTATTAATGCATAGTTACTTAGAATAGCTTTTTGTCATACTCAAGTGTTGTTTGAATAGAACTAAAATATATGCCAGATAGTGAAGGTACTGAGAGATGGTTAGTTTAATGATAAATGCATTAGTGATATTAGGACATTTGTCTGACTTCTTAGAGCAGGTTTCAGGAGTACAAGTAAGAAGGAAGCTTAACATTGAAAGATTACTATTCCTTCGGTATTCAACTAGAAAAGCATTCTATCCCCTTTAATATCTTCAACTAAGAAAGTAGACTAGTATCTTTTTATGGTTGTAATTTCATAAATACCTCATCTTGTATGGTAAGCATTTAGTTTTTTTCAGTGAATAATTATATACTATAAAGTAAAATATATAAAGAGACAAAATTAGTAAATATAGCTATAAAGTAATTTGTTTAGCTATTATTTACCTATTTACTTTTATATATGTTTTCTTTTCTTTTTAGTTGCTGGAAATTTTACTTCCTCTTTAATACAGCAAACTTAATACTTGTCTAAAGTTCATTTTACATCTACTTAATTCATTTCCTATGACATGTCTCCACATTCAAGGAACCAGATATTGGTAGTTTAATACAAATGAGAGTTGGAAATTAGAAATTTAGCAAAATTGCCAAGCACCTTGCATCAGGCACTCCTTCAAAGCATGCATTTGAAAACAAAAAATCAACTCAGCAAGCTATGACAACAACTTTTATTCTTCTCATTTATTCCTAGAGGCAGTTGAAAATCCATGAGGTGTGTAAGGTATTGACCATAATGTTTACATTTTCTATATTTTAATCTTTCCCTTTTACAGGAGAGCTCCCAAAGCAAACTCACCATATTTTAAGTTCAAAATATGTCTGATTTACTTACTGAAAATTCTTTTGCCTTTTTCTTAATATTAGTAAAATATTTATTCAGTAACTCTAGGCATAATGACATATGCAAAAACACTTATGTATTGAAAACTCTCAGTACTTTTCCCACCTTATGTTGTGGGAAAATGGTGCTGTTCTGAAATTTTGCTTGAAATCTTCATTAAAAATAACACTATATTTCTATATACTGAAATTTCTTTTTATGTCACCTATATAAAACTAGAATTGAATGATTAAAGTAATATTTGCTATGGGTTCAACAGCACTTTTTATATCCTCCTCCACTACAATTGATATAGTCACTGATCAAAAATATTCAATTTACTACATTCCCATGTAGGAGTGATGATCCTAAATGTTAGGAACACTGGTCTTCTAGAAAATCGAGAAACTTAGCTAGCATGTCAAAACAAACAACCCCATAATACCATAGACATCAACAGGAAAAAATGTTTCCCTAACAACTCAATATTTAATTAAATAAAAATCTATAGAATTGGGGTAGCATGGGAAGGGGGATGAAAAAGAAATTAGAAAAGTTAAGGAAAAACCTTGAAGAAGTGAAAAGTAGGACAGAGATGGGTCAAGGTAGATATATTTTTATCTCTGCTTTCACTTATAAGTTGTTAAGAACCTGTAAGCTTATATGTTTAATATATCCCTATTTTTCTCATAAAGTCTTAAAGCATGATTTTATTCAAAAATAATTCATTGGAGAAGAAGTGATTTGTGAAATGATCTCTTTTATATGTGACAATATTATTTGGATAAAGTATGTATTATTAGGTTTTTAATGTAAGCAAACAAAACAAGGCTATTAATTATTGTGATCTACAATTTAATATAATGATGCTTTTACAGATACAGATTGTTGTTCTATTCTTAGAATATCCAGGGTGATTGGATATATTATGTTTATACAAGAAATGGCAAACAACTACTTTAAGAAATTGACAAATATGCTAAATGAATAATTAAAGAATCTCATTGTGAAATCCTAACGTTTCCTTGAGGAGGATGCCTAAGGTAAAAAGCAATGTTTTTCACCTCATTTCACTGATGCAGTGGTAATTTACAAGAGGGCCTTGTGAATTGTGAAAGTATATCCCAGTGTATGAATTTGAAGGCATTCAAGCATTGGGATTTTTCTTGTTGCCTTTATATCAGAAAACCTCTGAGACATAAATTGTTAAATGAGGAATAATTACAAGCAAGGTGAGATTAAATAAGCATAGTCAAAGTACAGAATGATGACTCAACACTTTCTGTTAATGAATTTATTATGTTCTTTTACTGCTTACACAAATACATATTTCTGGGTGTATTTGGTTAGCTAGTACTTTAAATAAATTTTCAGAGATTTAATTGTAAAACATAACTTCAATTTAAAATGTACCTTTATTCAAGTTATTCATTCCATTTTAAACTTTTTACTCTAGTTCCCAGCTGTTCTATTATGTTGGGTTGAGAATTTTTTTTCTCTAGAATGCTAATTCACAGTTCTTCTTTAGATAGGAAAACACTATCAATATTAATTTAAAAAGAAACTAAAGAAGAAATAAAATAATTAAGATAGAAGTATTTGAACTTAAATTCCATTCTTATAGAATAAAGTGAAATAATTGTTCTCATACATTGATAATATACATAACAATTCTCAGAGTTTTGTAATAAAAATTAACCTTTTCTACCTTCCTTCTTTGTTTACTGTTTTACTATTACTAGTTCTCTTACTATGTAAATTCTTTGGTACTGCAATCTTAGTCACACAAATGAAAATAGTATTTTTAAACACATATAACATTAAAATATTATGAAGTCCACTGTATATTCTGAGTAACCTCTGTATATATTAATGCCTTTATCTTATCTGTAGTTTATTTTTTATAGTTTTTATGATCAGATTTTCTAGATATTAACTGCTTATTGTTTTCTTAAAGTTTTTGCATTAATCTCTGTGGGTTACTGCTTTTTTCTAATTCATTTCTGTGTAGTTTTCTGTTCATCTTATAATACTATCATTTTTTTTTTCACTTAAGTCAATTTGAATATTTAATAATTTATTTTTTTTTCCAAAATGAAATAATGTAGATATTGACTTTATAAATGTGGACATTTTTGCATACCACCTCTTATATTTAATGTTACAAAAATTTTTCTTTGTCTTCAATTTGTTTGTTTCGTTATATTTTATTTTGGAAGTTTCAAGCAGATTCTAAGGAACTAAGATACACAAGTGACTTTTGAAGAAAAAAGTTTGAGACCATACACTCCCCTATAAAAAGCTACAATAATTAAGAGAGTGTAGTATTAGACTAAAATAGAATATACAATAAAGAAAAAAAGAGTCCAGACAAAGACTCATTCTTATCTTTACACCATATTTGAAAAAAAGAAAAAGAGAGAGAGAGAGAGAGAAAGAAAGCAGCACTTATTCTTTAACAAGTGGTGTTGGTGAAAGTTAATATTCAGATTAGACAAAAAATAAATTTTGATCAGTACTTAATACTATAAAAATAATTAAGATATATCATAAACTTAAGTATGGAAGCTAACATAGAAAACTCCTAGAATAAAACATAATAAAATATATTTAAATCATTGGGGTAGACAAAGACTTATTAAACCATACACCAAAATTATTAAGCCTAAAAGAAAATATTGGAATATTTTGATATAATTAAAATTAAAAAAATTTGCTCATCAAAAGAAACTATTAAAAGAATTAAAAGACAAGCCACAACAGAGAGAAGATATTTGCAATGCATATATCTGACACAGTATGAGTAAACACAATTTTAAAATAAGTAAGAGACATGCAACTTTTCAAATATATAAGATTAGAAGGATTTCCCCCTAAAATTAAATAATTTAAAGCACAGGGAAATACTTCATAATATGCTGTAACTTAATATTAATAAATAAATCAACAATCAAGAAAAATATAGAAGGGTTTACTTGTTTGATCATTATTTAGCTTTCTATAAGATTTATTTAGTATTTGGCTCAGATAAATGAATATTTATGAGGGTGCATGGAAAGGGAGTGACCTAGATAGTGGAGTAGGTGGACCTTGAGCTAACCTCCATCCATGGGCACACCAAAATTACAACTACTTACAGAGAAACAATTGGTGAGGAAGACTATAAGACTAACAGAAAAGATATTCTACAAGTAAAGATATGAAGAAGGAACCACAATGAGACAGGTAGGAGGGGCAGAGACATGGTATAATCAAGACCCATAGCCATGGGTGAGTGACCCAAAAATGAGAAGATAATTGAAATTACAGAGTTTCTGCCCAAGGAGCAAGGGGATTGACATCCCCTTATCAGACATATCAGACTCCCCAGCCCAAGGCTCCTATCCTAGGAAGACAAGCCCAAAGAATGTTTGGCTTTGAAGGCCAGAGTGTGGTTGGAAGTAGAGACCCCACAAGTAAAGTGTGCACACAAAATTGCATATACTCTGGGACAAAGGGCAGAAGCAGCCCTTTGAAAGGAGCCTGGGTAAATCTGCCTGCTTATCTTGGAGAGCCTCTTTGAGAGGCTGGAGGCAACTCCATCTCACACTGGAGAGATAAACACTGGCTGCAACCACTTTGGGGAGGTTGTTCTACCATGAGGACACTGGTGCTGGAATCCTCCCTCTGGCTTATTAGTACCAGGACGCAGCCTGACCCACCAGTCTGTCAGCACCAGTACTGGGATGTCTTAGGCCAAGCAACTAGCTGACTGTGAACACAGCCTCACCTATCAGCAGTCTGGTTGCATCAATACCCCCTGAGCCATCAGCTGCCCCAGGACCTAGCCTCCACCAGAGGGCCCAGGACATGGCCTTACACACCAAGAACTGGGTTAAACTTCCTCTACCAGTGGGCAAGCACCAGCCTCAGAAGGTACTGGGCCCCAGCCCCCCTCACAAGTAGGCTAACACATCATCCAGGGCCCTGCAGCCAGAAATCCCAAGACCTGACTTTGCCCACCAGGCTGTGGACACTAACCCCAGGACCTGGCCTCCCCCACCAGTGGACAAGCACTAGCTCAAGTATCTCCTGAGCCCCAGCCCTGACCACAAGAGGTCAGACAGCAGCCCCATGACCAACACAGACACTCAGTCTACTGTGTCGGTATCCAGCCCAAGCGCCTATAGGCCAGCACCAGCCAGGAAGACCCTAGGTCCAGCCACATCCACTAACTGACTGACACCAGCTTCAAAACCTTGCAACCAACTATGTCAAGAACCAGCAGGTTAACATCAGTACTGGGACACCTGGGGCCCCAGCACTGCTTATCAGCAGGCCAATGCCAGTTTTAAGACACCTTGGACAACTCAGTCAGACACTCCAGATCTAGGACCACTTACCAGTGGGCCAACACCAGCTTTGGGATACCCTGAAACCACAGACAACCATGTCAGAACTGGCCAAACCAACCAGTGTGCTGACAGGCTGACACTAAATCTGAGAACCTTATCCCAGCAACCACCCACCCAGAAATCTGGCTCTGCCCACCAGAGAGCCCGCACTAGCCAGGGAATCCCCTGAGTCTCCATAGCCAGGCACCTAATGATGCAGAAAAACCATGCATTTTAGGACCTGATAAACACCTGGACCATGAGCCAGCCATGCCTACCAGGCCACCCACAGTAGTTAGCCCACCAAAACAGAAGAGCTGATGCAGCCTACATTGGTGGCACCCTGAGAACATGTAGCTCTTGTGACAAGTGGAAAGTGTGCTGCTGGTATTCATAGATTATCTACAAAAGGCCACATTTCCAAGGTCAGGAAATACAACCAATCTACCAAATACATGGAAATAAAAACAACACATTAAGCAAAATGTGGTAAAAGAAGAATATGTTTCAAATGAAGAGATGTTAAAACCTCAGAAAAGAATTAAATGAAGCAGAGATAAGCAATCTACTATATAGAGAGTTCAAGGTAGTGATCACAAAGATGCTCAGAGAACTCAGGAGAATAGCTGAACAGAATGAGATGTTAGAAGATTTTAACAAAGAGATAGGAAATATAAAGAATAAGGTCTTCTCTGGTGGTGCAGTGGTCAAGAATCTGCCTGCCAATGCAGGGGACATGGGTTCAATCCCTGGTCCAGGAAGATCCCACATGCTGTGGAGCAACTAAGCCCATGCACTACAACTACTGAGCCTGTGCTCTAGAGCCCATAAGCCACAAAAACTGAGCCCACGTGCCACAACTACTGAAGCCCACATGCACCTAGGGGCTGTGCCCCACAACAAGAGAAGCCACCACAATGAGAAGTCCACACACCAAAACGAAGAATAGCCCCTGTTCACTGCAACTAGAGAAAGCCCATGAGCAGCAACAAAGACACAACACAGCCAAAAATAAATAATAAATAAATAAATTTATTAAAAATAAAAGAACAAAAAAGAGATGAGGAATACAATAACTGAAATAAAAATATACATTAGAAGGAATCAACAGATTAGATAATACAGAAGAACAGATCATCTAACTGGAAGAAAAAGTAGTGGAAATAAATGAAACAGAACATAAAAAAGAAACAAAGAATAAAAAAAATAAGGATAAGTTTAAGAGACTCCTAAGACAACATCAAGCTTACTAACATTGGCTTATAAGAGAAGAAGAGAGAGAGAAAAGTGCAGAGAACATACTTGAAATCATAATAGCTGAAAACTTACCTAACCTGGGAAAGGAAACAGACATCCAGGTTGAGGAAGCACAGAGAGTCCCAAGCAGGATCAACCTAAAGAGGACCACACCAAGACATGTTGTAATTAAAATGGCAAAAATTAAAGTTGAGAAGAGAATATATAAAAGCATCAATGGAAAATCAACTAGTTATGCACAGTAGAACTCAAAATTCTCAGCAGACTTTTCATCAGAAACTCTGCAGGCCAAAAGGGAAGGGCACAATATATTTAAAGTGATGAAATTAAAAAACAACAAACAAACAAACAACATAAAACTACAACCAAGAACACTATATCCATCAAAGCATTTATTAAGATTTGAAAGAAAGTTTGTAGAGAAGTAAAAGCTTAAAGAGTTCAGCACTACCAAACCAGCTTCACAAGAAATGTTAAAGAGACTTCTGTATTTGAGAAAAAGGCAACAAACAGAAATATAAAAATTATGAAAAGGAAATTCTCATTGGTAAAGGCAAATATATAGTAAAGGTACTAAATCAACCATGTATAAAGCTAGTGGGAATGTTAACAGACAAAAGTAGTAAAATCATCTATATCCACAATAAGTAGTTAAGGGATACACGAAACAAAATCATTTAAAATATGATGTCAAAAACAGTAAACATGTCAGGTAGTAAAAACACAGTGTTGTTAAAGTGTGTTTGAACTTAAGAAATCAGCAACTTAGTTATGTATGTATATGTATTCCTATATATAAAGCTCATGGTAAGTCACAAACCTAAAGTGTGTAATAAATATACACACAAAGAAGATAAAGGAATCCAAGTATAACAAAAACAACACCAAAACAATTCACAAAATGGAATATATATATATATATATTCTATTCTGTTGCTTTTGGTTGGAATGTTATATGAATATAATAACATTCTTTTCAAGTGCACATGGAACATTCTTCGGGATAGATCACAAGCTAAACAAGTGTCAGTAAATTTAAGAAATGTGAAATCATATAAAGCATTTTTTTGCAAGCACAATACTAGGAGACTAGAAATCAACTGAAAAAAAGACTGCATAAGAAAAATATGTGGAGGCTAAGCAACATGTGATTAAACAATCTAAGGATCACTGAAGAAATCAAAGAAATAGAAAAAAAACTACCTGGAGAGAAATAAAAATAAAAACAAAATAATCCAAAATCTGTGGAACTTGATTGCTGACATAATGAATTTGTCAGCAAGGTGGGCAGGAAGCAGTAAACAAAAGTGCTGTGAAACTTTACTCTCTGTGGCAGTATGTTGTTGTCACCTTCAGTCTGAAGAGGGAAGTTTATAGTGATAAAAAACCTACCTCAGAAAACAAGAACAACTCAAATAAACATAACCTTATGCCTAAAGGAGGTAAAAAAAGAAAAACAAACAAAACCCAAAGGTAACAGAAGGAAAGAAAGCATAAAGATCAGAGCAGAAAAAAAATAGAGACTAAAAAGCAATAGAAAATATAAATGAAACAAGAGCTAGTTCTTTGAAAAGATAAACTTTTAGGCTGACTCATCAAGACAAAAAAAAAAGAGCGGGCCCAAATCAATAAAATCAGAAGTAAAAAAGGAGAATTGACTGCCTAGACAACAAAACTTAAAAGAGTCATAAGAGATTACCACGTAAAGTTATACAGTGATATAATGAACAACATAGAAGGAATGGATAAATTCTTAGAAATTTACAATCTCCCAAGATTGAACCAGGAAGAAATAGAGAATATAAAGTAATTACCAGTAATAAAATTGAATCGATAATTTAAGAAAACTCCTAATAAATAAACAAACTAAAAAAGTTCAGAACCAGGTAGCTTCACAGGAGAATTTTACCACACATTTAGAAAACAGTTAACACAAATCCTTCTCAAATCATTCCAAAAATTGCAGAAAAAGAAACACTTCAGAATTCAGTCTATGAGGTCAGTATCACCCTGATGACAAAACCTGACAAATATATCACAAAAAAAGAAAATTACAGGCCAATATCACTGATAAACATAGATGCAAAATTCCTTAATGAAATATTACCAAACCGAATTCAACCATACATTAAAATGATCATTCACCATGATCAAGTGGGATTTATCCCAGTGATGTGAAGATTGCTCAATAGCCACAAATCAATCCATTTGATACACCATATTAACAAACTGAAGAATAAAAATCATATGGTCATCTCAGCAGACGTGGAAAAATATTTTGACAAAATTCAACATCATTTAAGACAAAAACTTTCAACAAAGTGGGTATAAAGGAATCATACCTCAACATAATAAAGGCCATATATGACAAGCCCATGGCTAACATCATACTCAACAGTGAAAAGCTGAAAGCATTCCCTTTAAGGTCAGGAACAAGACAAGAATGCCCACTGTCACCACTTTTATTCAACATAGTATTGTATGTCCTCGCCATGGAAATCAGACAAGAAAAATAAATAAAACAAATCCAATTAAGAAAAGAAGAAGTAAAACTGACATGTTTACAGATGACATTATGCTATACATAGAAAATCCTAAAGATGTCACCAAAATCCTACTTGAACTCATCAATGAATTTGGTAAAATTGCAGAATACAAAATTAATATACAGATATCTATTGTATTTCTATAGACTAACAATAAATTATCAGAAAGAGAAATGAAGAAAGAATCCCATTTACAATTACATCAAAAAGAATAAAATACTTAAGGAGAAATCTAACTAAGAGGTAAAAGAACTGCTCTTTGAAATCTATGGAACACTGATAAAAAAAAATGAAGATGACATGAACAGATGGAAAAAGGGTTCATGGCTTTGAATAATTAATATTTTAAAATGACCATAAATATTCAAGGCAATATATTGCTTCAATGAAATCCCTATCAAAATAACAGTGGCATTTTTCAGAACTATAACAAATAATTCTAAAATTTGTATGGAAAATCTAAAGTCACTAAGTAGCCTAAACAATGTTCAGAAAGAAGAACAAAGACCCAGGTATCACACTCCCTGATTGCAAACCATACTACAAAACTACAGTAATAAAACAATATAATACAGAAAAACAGATACATAGATCAGTGGAGCAGAACAGAGAGACCAAAAATGAACCTACATTTATATGGGCAATTAATGTATGACAAAGAGGCAAAGACTAAACAATGGAGAAAAGACAGCCTCTTCAATAAATGATATTGGGAAAACTGGGTAACTACATGCTAAAGAATCAAACTGAACTAGTTTCTCACACCATGAACAAAAATGAATTCAAAATGTATTAAAGACTTAAATGTATGAACAGATACCATAAGACATGTGGGAGAAAATCTAGGTAGTACACTCTTTGATATCAGTCTTAGTGATGTTTTCTTTGATATGTCTCCTAAGGCAAGAAACACAAAAACAAAAATAAACAAATGGGACTACATCAAATTAGAAAGCTTTAAGTATGAAATGTACAGTGTGGGGAATATAGTCAGTAGCTATGTAATATCTTAGTATGGTGACAGATCATGACTGAACTTCTCATGGTGATCTTTTTGAAATGTACAAAATTACTGAATCACTGTATTTTGTAACAGGAACTAAGAGTGTTTTAGGTTAATGACATGTTTAAAAGTCACAAAGAAATTCATTGAAAAAGAGATCAGATTTGTGATTACTAGAGGTGGGGGTTGGGAGAGGGGAATTGGATGAAGGTAGTCAAAATGTACAAACATTCAGTTATAACATAAATAAGTACTAGAGATGTAAGGTACAATGTGATAAATATAATTAACACTGCTGTATGTTACATATGAAAGTTGTTAAGAGAGCAAATCCAGAGTTCTCATCACAAGGAAAACATTCTTTCTGTTTCTTTAATTTTGTATCTATATGAGTTGATAGATGTCCACTCAACTAATTGTAATAATCATTCCATGATGTATGTAAGTCAAATCTTTTTCTAGAAACCTTAAATTATGCAGTTATATATGTCAATTATATCTCATAAAAATGGAATTTTAAAAAAGAGTACATTATTTTTAATCTGGAAGCTTCAATGCACATTAATAAATAATGATTAAAATTACAATTACAATAGAAGAAGATATATATCCAAGACTCATATACACCTATAAAACATAATCATATTTAAATATCCTCTAAGAAGGATGCAGTGTTAATAAAAAGAAAAGCAAAACATTACAAGATTATTTTCAGGTACTGACTCATTATATCAATGAATAAAAATAATTGTAATTTAAAATTGGAAAAATATTTGTTGTTAAACCTAATTTGAATTAACCACAAGTAATAAAATGCATTGAAAATAAGAGATAAGGAGACTTCAGAGTCTACTTCAAAGAACAACAAGGGACTCTTGTTTCAAAGAAAGATAAAAATGAACCAACATTATTAACTTTTTACAAATTTCACTAAAGTTATAATTTCCTATCTGTTCTTTTTTAAATAAAAATGTTATTGTATCCCTGCTGCTAATTTTATTATTATTCTTATTAGCTATATTTGCTATATATTTTACACATATTGATATTTTGTTTCACATATAAACTTAAAACTTCTAATTTTGTTATAATCATAAAAAGTAAATTGTTTACACTGATATGTACTGTTTGTAGTAGAAGATGGAAGACTTCCTTATTAGTCTATATTAGCTGTTAGATATTTTATAGCATGAAGGATTAATAAGATTAAGCAGTGCAAGGATACTGAGAAGCTTATCAGAGGTTTGCATGGATAATGAATCTAAAGGGGGGGGGAAAGAAGTTATCAGCAAGGGCTAAGATGAAGAGGACAATATAACATTCAGAGGCTTTTGGTTGGAAACCAGAAGATCTGTAACATGGAGTAAACAAGAATTAGAAATAGCTCTCATAAGAACAAAAACCCAACTTTGAATCATCTCACTATCTGTATGATACCTGTCATCTGTGAAGGCTATGTGATTGAGAGAAGCAAAAGTAGTCTTTGGAATTTAAATGTACAAAGTTGACACCTCATCACATATATTTAGATACATGAGGAAGAAAAATATAACCAAATAGCAATAGATAAAAACAAAACACAACAAAATTAAAAAACAGAATGAACAGTCTTATAAATTACTCAGCTTCATTCAGATATGAAAATAAAAAGAGATATGACAAATAAAATTCAGAGCAGTATGACAAGCTTAAAAATATAATCAAGTTAAATGAAATATATAGTAGAGCACAGTTTTCTCATCTTTTATTTTATTATTATGATACAGCATATTGGTTTTTTTTGGATGGAATGTCCTATAAATATCAGTTAAGTACATCTTGTTTAATGTATCATTTAAAGCTTGTGTTTCCTTATTTATTTTCATTTTGGATGATTTTTCCATTGGTGAAAGTGGGGTGTTAAAGTCCCCTACTATGATTGTGTTACTGTCAATTTCCCCTTTTATGGCTGTTAGCATTTGCCTTATGTACTGAGGTGCTCCTATGTTGGGTGCATAAATATTTATAATTGTTATATCTTCTTCTTGGATTGATCCCTTGATCATTATGTAGTGTCCTTCTTTGTCTCTTGTAATAGTCTTTGTTTTGAAGACTATTTTGTCTGATATGAGAATTGCTATTCCAGCTTTCTTTTGATTTCCATTTGCATGGAATATCTTTTTCCATCCCTTCACTTTCAGTCTGTATGTGTCCCTAGGTCTGAAGTGGGTCTCTTGCAGACAACATATATACAGGTCTTGTTTATGTATCCATTCAGCCAGTCTATGTCTTTTGGTTGGAGCATTTAATCCATTCACATTTAAGGTAATTATCGATATGTATGTTCCTATTACCATTTTCTTAATTGTTTTGGGTTTGTTTTTGTGGGTCTTTTCCTTTTCTTGTGTTTCCTGCCTAGGGAAGTTCCTTTAGCATTTGTTGAAAAGCTGGTTTGGTATTGCTGAATTCTCTTAGCTTTTGCTTGTCTGTAAAGCTTTTAATTTCTCTGTCAAATCTGAATGAGATTCTTGCTGGGTAGAGTAATCTTGGTTGAAGGTTTTTCCCTTTCATCAACTTTAAATGTGTCCTGCCACTCCCTTCTGGCTTGCAGAGTTTCTTCTGAAAGGTCAGTTGTTAACCTTATGGGGATTCCCTTGTATGTTCTTTGTTGCTTTTCCTTTGCTGCTTTTAATATTTTTTCTTTGTATTTAATTTTTCATAGGTTGATTAATAAGTGTCTTGACGTGTTTCTCCTTGGATTTATCCTGTATGGGACTGTCTGCACTTCCTGGACTTGAATGACTATTTCCTTTCCCATATTAGGGAAGTTTTCAACTATCATTTCTTCAAATACTTTCTCAGTCCCTTTCTTTTTCTATTCCTCTTCTGGGACCCCCTATAATTCGAATGTTGGTGTTTTTCATTTTGTTCCAGAGGTGTCTGAGACTGTCCGTAATAGTTTTCATTCTTTTTTTTCTTTATTCCACTCTGCAGTAATTCTTTCCACTATTTTATCTTCCACGTCATGTATCTGTTCTTCTGTCTCATTTATTCTGCTATTAATTCCTTCTAGAGAATTTTTATTTCATTTATTGTGTTCTTCATCATTGTTTGCTCCTTAGTTCTTCTAGGCCCTTGTTAAACGTTTCTTGTATTTTCTCCATTCTATTTCCAAGATTTTGGATCATTTTTACTCTCATTATTCTGAATTCTTTTTCAGGTAGACTGCCTATTTCCTCTTCATTTGTTTGGTCTGGTGGGTTTTTACCCTGCTCCTTCACCTTCTGTGTGTTTCTCTGTCTTCTCATTTTGCTTAACTTACTGTGTTTGGTGTCTCCTTTTTGCAGGCTGCAGTTCTGTATTTTCCATTGTTTTTGGTGTCTGCCCCCATTGGCTAAAGTTGGTTCAGTGGGTTGTGTAGGCTTCCTGGTGGAGGAGACTAGTGCCTGTGTTCTGGTGGATGAGGCTGGATCTTGTCTTTCTGGTAGGCACATCAGCATCTGGTGGTGTGTTTTGGGGTGTCTATGACCTTATTATGACTTTAGGCAGACTCTCTGTTAATGAGTGGTTTTGTGTTCCTGTCTTGCTTGGTGTTTGGCATAGGGTTTCCAGCACTGTAGCTTTCTGGTCATTGAGTGGAGCTGCAGCTTGGTGTTGAGACGGAGATCTCTGGGGAATTTTCACCATTTGATATTACGTGGAGCTGGGAGTTCTCTAGTGTACCAATGTCCTGAACTCGGTTTTCCCAGCTCAGAGGCACAGGCTTGCTGCCTGGCCAAAGCACCAAGACCCTGTCATCCATACGGCTCAGAATAAAAGGGAGAAAGAAAGAGAGAAAGAAAGAAAAAATAAAACAAAATAAAATAAAAAATAATTATTAAAAATTAATAAAATAAGTAATAAAAAAAGAAAGAAGAGAGCAACAAACTTAAAAACAAATCCACTGATAGTAACAAGTGCTAAAACTTATACTAAAAAACAAAAACAAAGTAACGGACAGATGGAACCCTAGGACAAATGGTAAAAGCAAAGCTATGCAGACAAAATCACGCAAAGAAGCATACACATACACACTCACAAAAAGAGAAAAAGAAAAAAAAATATATATATATATCATTTCTCCCAAAGTCCACCACCTCAATTTGGGATGATTTGTTGTCTATTCAGGTATTCCACAGATTCAGGGTACATCAAGTTAATTGTGGAGATTTAATCCGCTGCTTCTGGGAGAAATTTCCCTTTCTCTTCTTTGTTCGCACAGCTCCTGGGGTGCAGCTTTGGATTTGGCCCTGCCTCTGTATGTAGGTTGCCTGAGGCCATGTGTTCCAGCTCAGACAGGATGGGGTTAAAGGAGCAGCTGATTAGGGAGCTCTGGCTTACTCAGGCCAGGGGAAGGGAGTGGTACAGAATGTAGGGCGAGCCTGCAGCAGCAGAGGCCAGCGTGACACTGCAACAGCCTGAGGCACACCATGTGTTCTCCCGGGGAATTTGTCCCTGGATCACAAGACAGTGGAGGGCTGCAGAGGCTCCATGGAGGGGTGTGGATAGTGACCTGTGCTAGCACACAGGTTTCTTGGTGGCTGCAGCAGCAGCCTTAGAGTTTCATGCCCATCTCTGGGGTCCCGGCTGATAGCTGTGTCTTGTGTCCATCTCTGGAGCTCATTTAGGCAGTGCTCTGAATCCCCTCTCCTTGCGTACCCCAAAACAATTGCCTCTTGCCTCTTAGGCAGTTCCAGACGTTTACCTGGACTCCCCCCCAACCCCCCGGCTAGCTGTGGCTCACTAGCCCCCTTCAGGCTGTGTTCACACAGCCAACCCCAGTCCTCTCCCTGGGATCTGACCTTTGAAACTGGAGCCTCAGCTCCCAGCCCCCACCCACCCCAGTGGGTGAGCAGACAAGCCTCTTGGGCTGGTGAGTGCTGTTTGGCACCAATCCTCCATGCAGGAATCTCTGCTTTGTCCTCTGCACCCCTGTTCCTGCGCTCTCCTCCATGCCTCCAAATCATCCCCCCTCTGCCACATGCAGATTCTGCCTGTGGAGGGGATTCCTAGTGTGTGGAAAACTTTCCTCCTTCACAGCTCCCTCCCACTGGTGTAGGTCCCATCCCTATTCTTTTGTCTCTGTTTTTTCTTTTGCCCTACCCAAGTATGTGGGCAGTTTCTTCCTTTTGGGAGGTCTGAGTTCTTCTGCCAGCATTCAGTAGGTGTTCTGTAGGATTTGTTCCACATGCAGATGTATTTCTGATGTATTTGTTGGAGGAATGTGATCTCCACTTCTTACTCTTCCACCATCTTTCCCTAATCCCCTATTAAAAAAAAAAATTTGTACTAAACTTTATTTTTTGACATGTAATAATTTGTACTTCTTTATCTGTACAATTCTTGGCTTTAGTGGTAGTGGTGGTTTCACAGTTGTATACTTTTTCTCAAACTCATTAAGTTGTACACATTAAACAGGTGCAGTGTTTTACATGTCACATTTTTTTTGTGTGTGTGTGGTACGCAGGCCTCTCACTGTTGTGGCCTCTCCCGTTGTGGAGCACAGGCTCTGGACGTGCAGGGTCAGCAGCCATGGCTCACGGGCCCAGCCGCTCCGTGGCATGTGGGATCTTCCCGAACCGGGGCACGAACCCATGTCCGCTGCATCGGCAGGCAGACTCTCAACCACTGTACCACCAGGGAAGCCCCATGTCGCATTATTACTATTTTTTTTAATTCCCTTGCTCCCAGGAAAAGACTGATTATTCTGTAGTCATAATAACCAGATGTTTTAAAAATTTGAGGTACAGTTACTTTACAATGTTGTGTTAGTTTCTGCTGTACAGTGAAGTGAATCCAAAAAAGAGTGGATATACATATACAGTTTTTGTTTTAATTGAACTTTGTTTAATTGATTTTAATCAATTAGTGCTTTGAACCAGAAGTACTTCTAAAAGTCAACCTCTCAGCCATAGCCACATACTTTTGAACATGAGCCAATTAGTTAAAACCTCATTGTGAACAGTTCAACAGTCTCACCTGAATAACCATAGGTGACATTAACTGACACTCCACTCTGAAAGACCACCAATCTCTGAACTTGTTTCTCTGAACTCTATATTTCATTGGATCCTCACTTTGCACAGAAAGACTGTCTACAAAAAGGTATAATTCCCTCTTGCTTAAGTATGTGGTGCATTTCAGTCTTACTTTCCTAAGTTGCTATTGCCTCATTCTCTCTTACCTTTCAATGATACAATTTATTGAGTACACTTAAGATTTCTGCACTTTTGTATGTATATTTTAATAAAACTTTGTTAGACTAAGACAACCACTTTAAGCTTCTGAGATCTAGCCATGGATACTTTAGGAACTCACTGTAAGAAACACCTTAGCTTGGTCCCAAAACACCAGAAGACTTCTGGTAACAAAGGATGAAGTCAGAGATAACATTGGTTTGATATATTCTGCCAATATATTTTCTGTTAACTAAAACTTACAGAAGCTCATACAGCAGGTTTGTTAACAGCTGAAAGTAGTTTAAAAAGTTATAAAACAACAACATTGTTAAAACATAATAATAAAGTTAATCTTCCTTATTTTGTGTCAGTTTCATTGGTTTCATGGTTTCGGTGGCTATATAAATAGACAAAATCATAAATAGACACTAAATGTCCTAAACAAAACTGATAAATGATTACAAACACAGGGTCTTATTTATGCCATTTCTTACTGAATGTTGTCAAAATACTTCCAGTTGTCCAAACTGGAAAACTATAAACAGAATGACAATCCTAATCTTCCTCTCACAAATTACATCCTAATAACCTATGTCTTTATAAATGTAAATCATAAATGTCTCCTAAGTCTTTTATTTTTAATTATATTGCCACCACCCACAATTGAATTTACCATTATTTCACACCAAAAATACAGCCACAATCTTCCTATTTCCAGTCTTTTCTTCCAGATAGAACCATTTTAGTCAAAACACTGATTATTTACATTGCAGTCAGTGTTTTAGTGAATCTGACACATCACTCTCCTGCTTAGAACCCATCTTTATTTTATCCTTTGGATAAAGTAAAAATTTATTTAGTAGAACACGGAAGCATGATGCATGGTTGCCAGAGGTGGGGAGTGGGGGTGGATGAATGGGTGAAGGGGGTCAAAAGGTACAAATATCCAGTATTAATATAAATAAGTTATGGGAATGAAATGTACAGCATAGTGGCTATAATTAATAATACTGTATTACACATTTGAAAGTTACTAAGAAAATAGCTCTTACAAGTTCTCATTACAAGGAAAAATATTTTTTGTTACTGTGTACAGTGTTGGATGTTAACTAGACATTGTAGGGATCGTTTCACAATATATACAAATACTGAATCACTAAGTTGTACACATGAAACTAATATAATGTCAATGATACCACAGAATAAAAAAGAAATAAATGTGTGGTGCTGTATCTCTCTCTTTTCCCATATAAAGCAAGATCCTTTGAATATAATAACCTTGTTTAATTCCCTTCTACCATATATGCCATCTTTGTCATGTGCTTTAATAATATACATTCTTTAACTCTTTGTCAGATGAATCAAACTATTATTTGATTCGTATGATAGTCATTTAGATTTGTTAATGCACTTATATTTGTTATTTTTTTCTTGTTATATTACAGAACTTTATTTTATATTTATATTTGAAAAATAGCTTGCAAGTATGTCAGTCTGCTAGGTTGTCATGATAAAACACCACAGACTAGGTGGCTTAAACAATAGAAATTTATTTCTCACTATTCTGGAGATAAAATCCAAGATCAAGATTTCAGCTGGTTTGATTTATCCTGAGGTCTCTCTCCTTGGCTTTCAAATGTTTATTTTCTCTCTATGTCCTCCCTTGGTCTTTCCTTTGTGCAAACAAATTCTGATATTCTCCCTCTTCTTATAAAGACATGAGTTATATTGAAATAAGACTAAACCCTATGACCTCTTTTAAACTTAATTATCTTGTTAAAGACCTTATATCCAAATTCAGTGACATTCAAGGGTACTGGGCATTAGAGCTTCAACATATGAAATTGGGGGGGACATAATTCAGTCCACAAAATTATTGACAATTTCTACCAATTTTTATTTCTTTATTTATATTCTGAAAAATCTTTATTTCAGCTTCATTTTTGAGGGGACATTCCCCTTCTCTACCACTGAGGACAGAATTCTAGGTTGCCATTCATTTTCATTCTGCTATCCTAAGGTATCATGTCACTGAATTCTGTCTTCCTTTTTGTTCATTTGTTTGCTTAGATTTTATTTTTCTTTTGAGAAGTTGGCAATAGTCCTCTGTGTTGCTTACTTCAAGATAATGCCTTTCAGTTTCTTCATTTTTATCTCCTTCTCTTTGGTTTTTAGCTATTTAATTATATTGTGGAAGTATGTAATTATCCTTGTATGGGGTTCCTAGAACTTTTTGAAACTCAGTCTTAATGACTTTTTATCATTTTGGAGGAATTTTAGTATATGTCTCTTCAAATATGTCAAGCATCCTATTTGTTTCTCTTTTCATCCTTAGGATTCAGTTTTACATATATTATACCTTCAATTTATCCCTTATGTCTCTTATCCTCTTTTGTTTTTTTCAAACTTTTTGTGTCTTAGTGTATCTTTCTTTTTATATGTAAGCTTGAGAATGTTCCAGTTCTCAAATCCTCTCTTCAACTATGTGTAATATGCTGTTAAAATTATTCATTAAGTTTTTAAATTTTATATTATTGCTTTTTCACTTCTGGAATTTTACTTGGCTTTATTTTGAAATGATTGTGTTAAAAACTGCAATTTCATCGTTTGTTTTTAATTGTTCTCTTTGTACTCTTCCCCAGATTTTCCTCTTTTGAGGCATTCGTTTGAGTTAATGGAGTATTTTTTTGTATATATATTTTAATATTTATTGAAAAATAGTTTATATACAATGTTGTGTTAGTACCTGGTATACAGCAAAGTGATTCAGCTATACATACATACATACATGTATATATATACACACACACATACATATATATATATATATATATTCTTTTTTAACATTCTATTTCATTATAGGTTATTACAAGATATTGAGTATACTTCCCTGTGCTATACAGTAGGTCCTTGTTAGTTATCTATTTTGTATATAGTGATGTGTATATTTCAATCCCAAACTCCTAATTTATCCCTCCAATAACTCCCCCTTTGGTAACCATAAGTTTGTTTTTTTATGTCTGTGGGTCTATTCTGTTTTGTAAATAAGTACATTCATATCATACATTTTTAGACTCCACATATAAGCAATAACACATGATATTTATCGTTCTTCCACTGTGTGGCTTACTTCACTTAGTATGATAATCTTTACGTCCATCCATGTTGCTGCAAATGTCAGTATTTCATTCTTTTTTCATGTCTGAGTAATATTCCATTGTATATATGTACCATACCTTCTTTATCCATTCCTCTGGTGATGGACATTTAGGTTGCTTCCATGTCCTGGCTATTGTAAATAGTGCTGCAGTGAATACTGGGGTGCATGTGTCTTTTTGAATTATGGTTTTCTCTGGGTATATGCCCAGTAGTGGGATTGCTGGGTCACATTGTAGTTCTATTTTCAGTTTTTAAGGAACCTTCATATTGTTCTCTGTAGTAGCTGTATCGATTTACATTCCCACCGACAGTGCAAGATGGTTCCCTTTTCTCCACACCCTTTCCAGAATTTATTGTTCATAGAATTTTTAATGATGGCCATTCTAACTGGGGTGAGGTGATACATCATTGCAGTTTTGATTTGCATTTGCCTAATGATATTGAGCATCTTTCCATGTGTTTGTTGTCCACCTGTCTATTTTCTTTGGAGAAGTGTCTAGTTAGGTCTTCCACCCATTGTTTGGGTGGTTTGGGTTTTTCTGATGCTGAGCTGCATGAGCTCTTTGTATATTTTGGAAAATAGTCCTTCATCAGTTGCTTCATTTGCAAATATTTTCTCCTGTTCTGAGGGTTGCTGTTTCATCTTGTTTATGGTTTCCTTTGCTGTGCAAAAGCTTTTAAGTCTAATTAGCTCTCTTTTTTTTTTTTAATTTTCGTTAATCTAAGAGGTGAGTCAAAAAATATCTTGTTGTGATTTATGTCAAAGTGTGTTCTGCCTATGTTCTCCTCTAAGACTTTCATAGTTTCTGGCCTTACATTCAGATCTTTAATCCATTTTGAGTTTACTTTTGTGTATGGTGTTAGGGAGTGTCCTAATTTTATTCTTTTACATGCAGGTGTCCAGTTTTCCCAGCACCACTTACTGAAGAGAGTATCTTTTCTCCACTGTATATTCTTGCCTCCTTGGTTATAAATTAAGTGACTGGGTTTATCTCTGGGCTTTCTATCCCATTCCATTGGTCAATATTTCTGTGTTTGTGCCAGTACCATACTGTCTTCATTACTGTAGATTTGTAGTATAGTTTGAAGTCAGGGAAACTGATTCCTTCATCTCTGTTCTTCTGTCTCAGGATTGCTTTTGCTATTCAGGGTCTTTTGTGCTTCCATACAAATTGCAAAATTTTCTGTTCTAATTGTGTGAAAAATGCCATTGGTAATTTGATAGGGATTGCATTGAACCTGTAGATTGCTTTTGGTGCTATAGACATTTTCACAATACTAATCCTTCCAATCCAAGAACATGGTATATCTTTCCATCTTTTTGTGTCCTCTTTGATTTCTTTCATCAGTATCTTATAGTTTTGTGTAAAGATCTTTTGCTTCCTTAGGTAGGTTTATTCCTAGGTATTTTATTATATTTTTGCAATGGTAAGTGGTCTTTGATTTTTAATGTATAGGAATGCAACTGATTTCTGTGTATTAATTTTGTATCCTACAACTTTACTGAATTCATTCATGAGTTCTAGTAGTTTTCTGGTAGCATCTTTAGGATTTTCTACATAGAGTATCATATTGTATGCAAATATTTTGAAGTAGGTTCCCTCTAACCCCACTTTCTTTTTTGTTTTGTTTTGTTGTTTTTGCGGTATGCAGGCCTCTCACTGTTGTGGCCTCTCCCATTGTGGAGCACAGGCTCCGGACGCGCAGGCCCAGCAGCCATGGCTCATGGGCCCAGCCGCTCTGCGGCATGTGTGATCTTCCTGGACTGGGGCACGAACCTGTGTCCCCTGCATCGGCAGGTGGACTCTCAACCACTGCACCACTAGGGAAGCCCCTAAGCCCACTTTCTGGAGAGTTTTTTTTTATTATCATAAATTGGTGTAGAATTTTGTCAAAAGCTTTTTCTGCACCTATTGAGATGGTGTTTTGGTTTTTATTCTTCAATTTATTAATATGGTGTATCACTCTGATTGACTTGTGAATATTGAAAACTCCTTGCATCCCTGAGATAAACCCCACTGGATCCTTTTAATATACTGTTGGATTCAGTTTGCTAGTATTTTGTTGAGGAATTTTGCACCTATGTTCATCAGTGATATTGGCCTGCAATTTTCTTTTTTTGTGGTATCTTTGTCTGGTTTTGGTATCAGGGTGATAGCAGCCTCATAGTATGCGTTTGGGAGTATTCCTTTCTTGACAATGTTTTGAAATAGTTTCATAAGGATATGTCTTAATTCCTCTCTCAGTGTTTGATAGAATTCACCTGTGAAGTCATCTAGTCCTGAACTTTTGTTTTTTGAGAGTATTTTAATCACAGATTCAATTTCAGTACTTGTAATTTGTCTCTTCATATTTTCTATTTCTTCTTAGTCCAGTCTTGGGAAATTGTACCTTTCTCAGAATTTGTCCAATTATTCTGTCCAGTTTATTGGCACATAGTTGCGTGTAGTAGTCTTTTATGGTCCTTTGTGTTTCTGTTGTGTAGGTTGTAACTTCTCCTTTTTCAATTCTAATTTTGTTGATTTGGGTCCTCTCCCTTTTTGTCTTGATGTGTCTGCCTAAGTGTTTATCAATTTTGATTATCTTTTCAAAAATCCAAATTTTAGTATTCTTTTCTATTGTTTTCTTATCTCTGTTTTATTTATTTCTGCTCTGATCTTTATTTCCTTCTACTAATTTTAGGTTTTCTTTGTTCTTCTTTCTCTTGTTGCTTTAGGTGTATGGTTTGCTTGTTTATTTGAGATTTTTCTTGTTTCTTGAGGTAAGCTTGTATTGGTATAAAGGTCCCTCACAGAACTGCTTTTGCTGCACCCCATAGGTTTTGGATTGTTGTGGGTTCATTTTCAATTGTTTCTAGGTAGTTTTTGATTTTCACTTTGCCTTCTTCAGTGATCAATTTGTTGTTTTATAACGTATTATTTAGTCTCCACCTGTTTTTGTCTTTTGCAGTTTTATCTTGTAGTTGATTTCTAATGTCACATTGCTGTGATTTGAAAGGTGCTTGATATGATTTCAGTTTTCTGAAATTTATCAAGGCTTGTTTTGTGGCCCAGCATGTGATCTATCCTCGAGAATGTTCCATGTACACTTGAGAAGAAAGTGTATTCTGTTGCTTTCAAATGGAATTTCCTATAAATATCAATTAAATCTATCTGATCTAATGTGTCATTTAGGCCTATTTTTTATTTTATTTTATGGATTTTCTGTCTGGATCATCTGTCCATTGATGTAAAGGGGGAGTTAAATTTCTCCACTTATTGTGTTACTGTTAATTTCTCCCTTTATGTCTGTTAATATTATCATTATTTATTTAGGTGGTACTATATTGGGTGCATATATATTTACAATTTTTATATCTTCTTCTTGGATTGATCCCTTGATCATTATGTAGTGTCCTTCTTTGGCTCTTGTAACAGCCTTTATTTCAAAGTCTATTTTGTCTGGTGTGAGTGTTGCTATTGCAGCTTTCTTTTGACTTCCATTTGCATGGAATACCTTTTTCCATCCCCTCACTTTCTGTCTATATGTGTCTTTAGATCTGAAGTGAGTCTCTTGTAGTCAGCATATGTATGGGTCTTGTTTTGTATCCATTCAGCCAGTCTATATCTTTTGGTTGGAGCATTTAAACCTTTTACATATAAGTTAATTATCAATATATATGTTCTTACTGCCATTTTGTTAATTGTTTTGCATTTGTTTTAGTAGGTCTTTTTTCTTCCCTTCTTTGCTTCTCTTCTCTTGTGATTTGATGACTTTATTGTTGTGTTTGGATCATTTTTTCTTTTTTGTGTGTGTATATCTATTGCAGACTTTTGGTTTGTGGTGACCATGAGGTTTTGATATAGCTGTCCCTATATACACAAGATTGTTTTAAGTTGCTGGTCTCTTAATTTCAAATTCATTTCAAATGTCCTGCATTTGTACTCTTCTTCTCTCATGATTATTAGTTTAGATATCATATCTGTGTCTGGACGATTTTCTACCTTTACTGTATGTTTGCATTTACTAATGAGATTTTCCATTTCATAATTTTCTTGTTTCTACTGTGACCTTTTCTTTTCCTCCTAGAGAAGTTCCTCTATCTTTTGTTGTAAAGCTGGTATAGTTGTGCTGAATTTTCTTATATTTTGCTTGTCTATAAAGCTTTTGATTTCTCCATTGAATCTGATGAGAGCCTTGCTGGGTAGAGTATTCTTAGTTGTAGGTTTTTCCCTTTCATCAAAAAGGACTGGGCTGCAGAGTTTCTGCTAAAAAATCAGCTGATTGACTTATCGGGGTTCCCTTGCATGTAATTTTTTGCTTTGCCCTCATTCCTTTTAAAATTTTCTCTTTGTCTTTAATTTTTGTCAATTTAATTACTATGTGTCTCAGCATGTTCTTCTTTGAGTTTATCCTGTGTGGGACTCTCTGTGCTTCCTGGATTTGGGTGAGTGCTTTCTTTCCCATATTAGGGAAGTTTTCAGCTATTACCTCTTCAAATATCTTTTCAGGTCATTTTTCTCTCTCTTCTCCTTTTGAGACTCCTATAATGCAAATGTTGGTGCATTTGACTTTGCCCTAGAGGTCTCTTAACATGTTCATTTCTTTTCATTTTTTTTTTCTTTATTCTGTTCCATGACAGTGATTTCCACTACTCTGTCTTCCAGCACACTTACCTGGTTTTCTGCCTCATTTATTCTGCTATTTATTCCTTCTAGTGTATTTTTCATTTTAGTTATTGTACTGTTGAACTCTGTTTGTTCTTTATAACTACTAGCTCTTTGTTAAATATTTCTTGTATCTTCTTGGTCTGTGCCTCCATTCTTTTTTGAGAATTTGGGTCATTTTTACTGTCATTATTCTGAATCCTTTTTTGGGTAGATTGTCTATCTCCATTTCAATTAGCTGTTCTGGGGTTTTATTTTATTCCTTCACCTGGAACATATTCCTCTGTTGTCTCATTTTGTCTAAACTTCTATTTGTATTTTTTTATATATGGAAGATTAGTTATGTTTCTTGACCTTGGAGAAGTGGTCCTTTGTAGAGGATGTTCTGTGTGTCCCAGCAGTACACTACCTTCTTTTCACCCAATGGCCAGTTGGTCTCAGGGTAGGTTCTGAGCTGTGTTGCTGGTTTAGTCCCATAGGCTGTGGAACTATACATTTCTTGCTTCTGATGTCTAGATGCTGGTCTAGAGGCTTGTGCAGGCTTCCTTCTGGGGGAGGCTGATGTCTTTCCACTGGTGGTTGGAGTTATGTCTTGACCCTCTTGTGGTCAGGGCTGTGTCATGAGACATGTCTAGAGGTTGCTGTGGGCTCAGGAAGCCTTTAGCTAGTCTGCCTGTTGATGGGTAGGACCATGTTCCTACCCTGTTGCTTATTTGGTCTGAGGTGTCCCAGCACTGGAGCCTACAGGTTGTTACATGTGACCAGGTCTTGGTGGTAATGTCCCAAGCAAGATGTCAGCCTTCACATGAGTACTCCTGGATAAGTTTACCACCAGCTTTTATGTTCCAAGAGAGAGCCACAGCCACCCCCACCTCCCCAGAATACCCTCCAAGACAATTAGGTAGGTCTGGCCCAGGCTCCTATAAAGTCACTGCTTTTGCTCTGGGTCCTGGTTCCAAAAGTGGAGTCTCTATTTCTCCCAGTCCTGTGGAGCTCCTGTGATCAAGACTCACTGGCCTTCAAAGCCAAATGCTTTCGGGCTTCCTCCTCCTGGTGCCAGACCCCTAGGCTGGGGAGCCTGTCATTTAGCTCAGAACTCTCACTCCCATAGGAGAATGTCTGGGATATAATTCTCCAGTTTGTTGGTTACTCAACCATGGGTTCTGGGATTTGATTATATTGCAAGTGCACCCCTCCTACCATCTCATTGTGATCTCTTCTTTGTCTTTAAACATAGAATATATATTTTTGGTAGGTTCCCATCTTTTTTTTGATGGTTGTTCAGTAGTTAGTTATAATTTAGTGTTCTTATGAGAGGAGGTGAGCTCAAGGTCTTCTCCTCCGCAATCTTGTATTCTCTTCTTCATGCATTTTGTTGAGATGTCATTTCACCTCAGTATTTACTTAATGTGTGTAAGTGAGGGGGGTGAAATGTAGAGTATACATCTTGAATTGATCACAAAATAACATCAAGTAATCTTTCATTCCCTATATATAGTATAAGAATTCTACAAAAATATGCTTCCATTTCCCCTCTCCTAGCCTTTATGCAACCTTTGTCAAACATTTATACAGATGTTTTAAACTTTACCACACATTATTATTTTTGATTAAAGCATTTAATTACTTTGTAGAATCACTTTCAAATAATTTATTGTATAAGTATGGCAATTTTAATTTGGAATCATATTTTGTTTAAAGTAGGTAAAATAAAATTTCTTATGAGCAGAATAAGATTTAAGTATTATAATCACTGCTATTTTGCTTTTATGTTATATAATTACATTAAATAATATAGTAATTAATCTTAGAGTATTGCTAAAATTCTATTAGTCACCTAAAAGATTGATGGTACATTTAAAAATGTGGTTGTTTTAATTTTGCTACAGGGGTAAGTCAACTTAAATTTAATAACAATATCCTCATTGACTATTTTTTTTTTGTTAGTTTCAAATGGTCAATGGGCACAAACTTTTACTTATAAGATGAATAATTTCTGGGGATCTAATACAGAGCCTGGTGACTATAGTTAATAATACTGTACTGTATACCTGAAATTTGCTAAAAGACTAGATCTTAAGTGTTCTCACCACACACACACATAAAATATTAACTATGTGATGTGATGGATATGTTAATTAACTTGATTGGGGTAAACATTTCACAATGTATATGTATTTTAAATAATCACACTGTATACCTTAAAAATAAATTTAGAATTTCAAAAATACTCTCTGTATAGAGTAAATTACAAATGAAACTTCTGTTCTGTGTCAAAGATAATTTTACAAATCAATCAATTGTTATTTATAACATAGCAGTTTTCTTCCCACAGTCTAAATTTTTTAAAGAATTGGGTACACAACTATGCCAAATTTGTCCAATATTCCAGGTTGAGTTTTAGTAGCTACTGTTTTTTATAAGTAATGTTTTATAATGTTAATTATAAATTTTAAAACAATAATTTATAAAATATAAAACAAAGGAGATAAAAAACAAAAAAATTGGAAGTTTATTCTTTTACTTATGGTCGTGTTTTCCTTTCCTTTTAATATTTTACCAAAAATACCCCCAAAATAGTATATGCATTGTATATCATTCCCTCTTCACTCTTATATTTTATTTTCCTTAAGTGTAAAGTACTCTGACATCCTAACTCTGCCACAAATAGCAGTAGCATAATAATAATAGCAATAATTATTATTATTATCATAAACAATGAATTAATAGGCCTCTAACAAATAGATTGGAACACATATATTAAAAAAAATCACAAATTACCATTTCATTCAATTTCAGGAAAATAAAGTGCAATAAAATTCTAATACTAATAAAATTCTAATTCTAATATATATATATATATATATATTCTTTATCAGATTTTTTCCTTATAGGTTATTATAAAATACTGATTGCATTTCTCTGTGCTATATAGTTGGCCCTTTTTTTAATCTGTTTTTTGTATCATAGTGTGTATATGTTTATCCCAAACTCCTAATTTATCCCTCCTCCCCTCCCCTTTCCCCTTTATTAACCTTAATTTTGTTTTCTATGTCTGTGGGTCTATTTCTGTTTTCTTAATAAGTTCATCTGTATCTTAGTAGTTACTGTTATAGTTTAAAATTAAACCACTAATCTTAAAATTTATACCCAGGTGTGAAATAAACAATTTCAGAAACATGGTTCTAGTACAAAACTTTTAATTAGTTAACCAAAATCATAGCTTCAAATCTGCAAACATATTTGGCTTCAGAGACAGAAAGAGAAATACCATTAGCTCCTTTCCATACTCTCTCTTCAGTACACATCATCCCCACATCTTATTCAAAATCATTATTTCTTGTTCTATCATTGAGAAATGAATTATGTAAAGAATGGCAAAATGTCTTTACCAATGAAGATTAATACAACACCAAGATAAGCAGAAAACTAACATGTTGCTGAAAGGATTTTGGTAGTGTATAATGGAAATTTAACTGGGTAGCTTGAAAATCTCCTTTCAGAATGTTGATTTTCATATATATGAAACAAATTTGTTGCTATATAGAGCATATTGATTGCTATATTGCATAGAAGAACTATAGGTATGAAATTATTAGACATTAAAACAACAAGACCAGATACAGATACTATGTTTATCATTGTCTAAGCATCCCTGAAACCAGAGAATGATTGAGAATATTTAAGGATGACTAAGAATGTTTAAAGGTTTTAAGAATGATTGTGTGTTTCGTGATTAAGAATATTTAAAATTAATTAAGAATGATTAAGAATTAAGGAGAAAAAAGATTAATTGTTATCTAACTTAAAAAGTCACTTGTATTAAGAAAGGGTTCAAAAATAACTTTAAAGTAATACAGTAATTATATTTTAGTATCCCTACTAAGAAGTCACTGGAGATAGTATGAGGGGGCATATTTACAATGAAACCCATTCTATGGGTGAAGGAAAACAAAGATGGAGACAATAAAAATGTTACTCAATTTTATAGACACATTTCAGCATAATTAAGACAATGAATGTTTAATAATTAATGTTTGTATATAATGTTATTAAGGCAAATTTAACCAGCTGAAAACTTTCACAGGTTTGCATCTTTTATTGACCAACATAAGGTTAAATTTAAGTCAAATTTAAAATGTGAAATTAGTCTAAGCTAGCTAAGATTCACTCTTTCCCTCAGGGCACAGAAATGTAATTACAAATATGCTGTTATCTCAAAACTGTTAATAGAGTGAATTTTGACTATATTATACTAGATTGTTTCACTATCATTTTACATTAAATTAAGTGTTGGTGGTATGCCCAGTTCTATGCTGAAGCATTAATACTAAAAGGAATTGTTCTTTCCCTACAGAGACTTACAATTGGCAAGATAGTTTGTCTAAACTGGGAAAAAGAGAATAGTAGAGAACAAAGTGCCAAGTTCCAGGTTAATTTCCAAGACTGCATTTCTCAAATACTTTATTCTTTCATAATCACTTCACGTATTTATAGTTTTGAAACTTTTGATAATCCAATAAAGCAAGTTATGTGATATAATTAAATGAATTATATGATATGTTATAAAGACCTGAAATTCTTAGAGATAGCATGAGGAGAAAGATTATGTGATGAATCCCACCATAAAGAATCCTAAAAGCTAAGAATAGAGATGATTTAGAAAAACATAGCATGATGTTTTGACTCCATGGGTTTTTTTTTTTTCTTTTCTTTTTTTTTAAGAAGATGTTGGGGGTAGGAGTTTATTAATTAATTTATTTAGTTTTGCTGTGTTGGGTCTTCGTTTCTGTGCAAAGGCTTTCTCTAGTTGTGGCAAGCGGGGGCCACTCTTCATCACGGTGTGCGGGCCTCTCACTATTGCAACCTCTCTTGTTGCGGAGCACAAGCTCCAGACGCGCAGGCTCAGTAGTTGTGGCTCACGGGCCTAGCTGCTCCGTGGCATGTGGGATCCTCCCAGGCCAGGGCTCAAACCCGTGTCCCCTTGCATTAGCAGGCAGATTCTCAACCACTGCGCCACCAGGGAAGCCCGACCCTGTGGGTTTTTTAAGGAAGGTGTAGGATTGTTTTGGCAGTAATAATTTGAGTCCTGCCTCTTCTGAAAATTAGGCTATTAGGTTACTGTAGTAGTTTACCATATTGATATAGTAGTAGTTTTCCCTTATTAGAGTTTAGATTACATATAAGATTTTATATTGTGGTAATAAAATTTTATTTTAAACATTTGTCATTTTCAAAATGTAGTTCAAAAAAAACTTATAATTAAATGTGGGTATATAAAACTATACTTTAGGGCTTTATTTTGATATTTCTTAAAAGTGATTTGATTTGAGTTGAATAAAAATTATTTTATAGCCATACAGAAAGACATGTTTTGTGTATATATATATATATATATATATATCATACCATATGTCTCATTTTCATATAAAATATAATTTGGAAAATAAAATGATTATTTAAAAATATAATTTTCTTCAGAGAATAGCATAGGAATTAATCTAATGTAAAGTTGTCTATTTCTAATCCCTATTGCATCTAATGACTTTTCAAGCATGGACTTAATACTGACATTCCTGTAAAAAATTAGAAGTGCAAATTTTCCTTTAATCATTTATTGTTAATTTGTATTCATATTCTAATTTTTGTTTGTGTGATACACATTCAAAATACACCAAATATGGTTGGACAATTCAAATTCTAGGCTTCCAATATCTTTGCTGATGACAGACCATAACCAGACTTATCATTGTGATCATTTTGAAATGCATAGACATATAGAATCATTATGGTTTGTACCAGGGATCAACATAGTGTTGTAAGCCAATTATACTTCAAAAGTAAACTCATATTAAAAGAGATCAGATTTGTGATTACCAAAGGCAGGAGGTGGGGAAAGGTGAATTGGGTGAAAGCATTCAAAATGCACAAGTTTCCAGTTATAAGATCAATAAGAACTAGGGATACAATGTACAGCATAAGAAATAGAATTAAAACTGGGATATGTTATACACAAAAGTTTTTAAGAGAGTAAACACTAAGAGTTCTCATCACAAGGAAAAATAAATATTTTTTAAAATTTCTTCAACTTTGTACCTATATGAGATGATGGATATTCACTAAACTTGTTGTGGTAGTCATTTCATGATGTATATAAATCAAATCAGTATGCTGTACACCTTAAATTGTGATATACAGTGCTATGTGTCAATTATATCTCAATATAACTGAAGAAAAAATTCTATGCTTACAAACTCACATATTAGAAGGTCTCTTCTTTATATTTGGTCACTGTCCAGGGCAGAAGCTGCTTAGACAGTATTTAATACCCCTGCCCAGAGCTCCATTCTAGTTCCATCTGCATTACTTTGATTTGTTTGGGCCAAGGACCTAAACGTTTGGTAGGGTCATGAGAGTACTTTTTGAATATACTAGATTTTAGTTACTTGCAGAACAGTCCATTGGATATATTAGCTTCTAATTCAGAAGAGAATTCACAGTTGAAAAAAGGGATATGGGAATTATTTATCAGCATTAGGCAATAGTTTAATAAATTGTAGAAGTTCAGAAATCACAGACAATGACTTAAGAAAATAGAAGAAAACTAGGTTCAGAAAAAAAATTTACAGAAAAAAAATTTACAGACATGCTTAACTGAATAATATAATTAAATAAAAGATTTAACTCAGTAGCAGTACTAAGAGTTACAAGAAAGATGTGTAAATATGTTTGCTTCTGTTGGAATTATCTCATTCAGTAGGACTTTTATAGTTAAATCAGTAACATTAAAAGTAACAGGAAAGGGCTTCCCTGGTGGCGCAGTTGTTGAGAGTCCGCCTGCTGATGCAGGGGACACGGGATCATGTCCCGGTCTGGGCAGATCCCACATGCCGCAGAGCGGCTAGGCCCGTGAGCCATGGCCACTGAGCCTGTGTGTCCGGAGTCTGTGCTCTGCAACGGGAGAGGCCACAACAGTGAGAGGCCCATGTACCATAAATAAATAAATAAATAAATAAATAAATAAATAAAAGTAACAGGAAAAATACAATCCTACTTAAATCAGACTATTTTTACTTGGAAAAGCTAATAATAGAGAGATCACCTGAAATCAAACTGATAAAAACATAAAATAAATAGTATAAAATAACCCCAGGCTTGAATTTCAACCTACAACTTACTAGTTATATGTACATTTGTTGATAAGATTTGTTTGTTTTAACAATTCTGACCCTTTTAACTGTAAATGAGGGTAATAATGCCTATCTCATAAGATACTCTTTTTTTTTTTTTTTGCGGTACGCGGGCCTCTCACTGTTGTGGCCTCTCCCATTGTGGAGCACAGGCTCCGGAAGTGCAGGCTCAGCGGCCTTGGTTCACAGTCCCAGCCGCTCCATGGCACATGGGATCTTATGGGATCTTCCTGGACCGGGGAACGAACCCGTGTCCCCTGAATTGGCAGGTGGACTCTCAACCACTGCGCCACCAGGGAAGCCCTCTCATAAGATATTCTGAAGACTAAAAGAAATACTCAATAAAAGTTACTTCCATTAGATCCAGATTCACTATCAGATTGTTTTTCTTTTACTCCTTAATGAGAGAATATACATTTAAAAAGAAATAAGTATTTATATTTTACCCTAATTCCTTTAGATTGAGGTTGTAGCCTCAAAGGTTGATTGAACTTTTTCTGTAAAGTAAAGGGCCACATAGTAAATATTTTTGGCTTTGTGGGCCATGTAATCTCAGCCATAGCTAATCATTTCTGTCATTGTCATACAAAAGGAGCCATAGGCAATAAATAAAGGAATGAGTATGACTGTGTTGCATTGAGCTTTATTTACAAAAAAAAAAAAGAAGGCTGCAAACCACATTTAGTCCATAGCATTGTTTGCTTATCCCTGGTATAGATGATTACATTTAGTGTTAGACATAAACCATGAGAAACAATTGAAGATAAGCCATCATTTTCATATACACATAAAGACATGTTGGAATTTAACCAGGGAAATGCAAATCAAAACCACAATGAGATATCATCTCGCACCAGTCAAAATGACTTTCATCAAAAAGAACACAAATAACACATGTTGGTGAAAGATGTGAAGTAAAGGGAACCTTAGTACACTGTTGGTGGGAATGTAAATTGGTGCAGCCACTGTGGAAAATAGTATGGAGGTTTCTCAGAAGACTAAAAATAGAAATACCACATGACCCAGCAATTCCACTCCTGGGTATATATCTGAAAAACAAAAACACTAATTTGAAAACATACATGAACCCCAATGTTCATAGCACCATTATTTACAATTGCCAAGATATGGAAGCAACCTAAGTGTCTCTCAACAGATGAATGCATAAACAAGATATATAAATATAAATATGTATGTATATATATATATATATATATATATATATATATACACACACACAATGGAATACTACTTAGCCATAAAAATAATAAAATATTGACATTTGCAGCAATATGGATGGACTTGGAGGGCATTATGTTAAGTGAAATAAGTCAGAGAGAGAAAGACAAATACTGTATATTACTTATATATAGAATCTAAAAAATACAACAAACTCATGAATAAAATAAAAAATGCACACTCACAAGTATAGAGAACAATCTAGTGCTTACCAATGGGGAGAGGGAAGGGAGCAGGGGAAATATAGGGGGAGAGAAGAAAAGGGTTATTATGGGATTGTATGAAATTATGTGTTCACATGTGTTCATGTAAAGCGCTATATAATTTTAAAAATCTTTCATTCAATAAAAAAAGACAAAAAAACTAGCACAGGAAAAATTAACCAATATTTTCATTGCCAAGGTTGGTATTAATTAATATCTATGTAAATAGTCTTAATACTGATGACATAGAAAAATGTGTAGACAGTAGAGTTTTCCAGTTGTCATATTGGAAGGGTGAATAAAATTGATCTTCCAACATCTTCTTCTGCTTAATTATGATGCTCGTTATTGTGTCTACACTTGTTGGAATAATGGTTTTTCATTTAGAGTTGCACAATAATATTCAAAATTTATCCAGTAAATTTGGAACCTGCATAGTTCAGACACTTTATTATACATTCTTAATTAATATATCTTCAGAAAAGCTAAACCAAACTTGATAACAGAGTTTTCTACAACTACAAACTAAACAAACCAACAAAACAAAATTTAAAAATAAAAAAACATAACTTTTCACTGGGTAAGCATTATTTTGCTTGTATAACACTTAAGTTTAAATATTTCCTAAGTCCTGAAATTTTTACTCTCTTATTATCACCTATATTTTTTGTCTCCTTCGACATTTTATGATAGCTTAATTCTTATTACTTCTCAAATTTTTATTCTTAGCTCCTTAACCACCCAGAGGTCTTCAGTTTTATATGTTCAACTGTTCATGGGTTTTTGTGTGTGTGTCTATCCTTTATGTCAAACTGATTATATACAAATTAAAAGTCTAAAACAAATGAACAAAAAACAAAGCAGAATCTTATAATTTTCTTAAAGCAGATAAGATTTCCTTTCCTTATTCCTACTAATGGCATTGACACTCCTGAAATTGTATTGATATGAAATCTTTATGGTATACAGTATTGGTTGACTGATATGATGTCAGTTCTCAATCCAATTCTTCTAAGACATTTTTCAATTATCCATATCTGTGTAACAGAGATCTATTCATTGGGGCATATATTGCATGTAGTGAGAATTTTAGATAATTCTATTTGTCTTTTCTTTTTTTCTTCCTCTGAGAAGGTATGATAGCTTGAGGGCAGAAACTATCCAGTGAACAAGTAGAAAAGGCCATATGAAGAATAAAAATGGGCTCAAATATAATTGAGCCTCTAAAGACCAAACCAATCCTGTATCTGCTTAAGCTACTGTATATAGGTTTCACTCAGTGTGCAGTGAAAGCACCCTGTCTTTTATTTTTTCCAACTCTTTAACTCCCATCTCTGTTACATGGTTGGGTTTCAAATTCTGTTGATTCTTTTCCCAGAAAAATGTTTATATTACTACTCCCAAACATTACAGTACAATTCACTTATTTAGATAAACCTTTGAATTATCCAGAGAAAATTGATATGGAAGAAAAAACAGTCCAATCTTCTATTAGTAGGATGCCCATATGCCCTAATTTTCTGGGACAGTCACAACT
Organism: Monodon monoceros; assembly: GCF_005190385.1. Lineage (NCBI taxonomy): Eukaryota > Metazoa > Chordata > Mammalia > Artiodactyla > Monodontidae > Monodon > Monodon monoceros. Next base: position 251,384 of record NW_021697799.1, on the reverse strand, counting down.
TACATGTGTACTTCTATAATTATTAGTAGCATTGTTTCTCAATAATGTTCATAGTTATACAATAAATTATATTGTTGCCTTATCTACTACTTATATACTTGGATAAATTTAATTAACACTCTAAATACCAGAATATTAAAAATTGGAAGGATTGCCATTTAGTGGATTCAGAAAAAACATAGTGACATTAATTGCTCATTTCTCTCAATGTTAGGCTTTTGATTTCTGGACTGGAATATTCTGCACTCAATTTGATGCATATTAAGCCATATTTCTGATTTGAATATTATTGAAAGTTGGCATTTTGTTTGTGGGAAAGCCAGGAATAAAATAATATTATTTGAAAAAGCAGAATTCATATTCCAGTGACTCACCTTCTAAATAGACCTCAGACAACATAGAATCTCCCAATTCTGCTTCTGTCATCAGAAGCAGGTATTGTTCTTCACTTTTAAATCAACATCAGATGTGAATGACTTAACAGAAACTTATTTTAGTCCTAGAACCTGCTCATTAAAAACTGAAATTTACTGAAGGTTGTCCCCCCACTGCTTTATGTTGCATAGAGAGATTTTGCTTAACTAGAGTTTAGAAAATCCTGCTGGTCAAATCAGCGATAGAATTAACCTGGCTTTTTTGAACAGCTTCCAAAGTCTTAATAATTCTCCTCAGAAACAATTTCAAACGCCGCAGTTTGAGATTTGTGTTGCCAAGTAAAGAATATGGCTCACCATCTGGATCTACAAGAATTAAGTCACTAGCCACTGCAGTCACTGACCTTTAACACACCCCAAAAGGAGCTCAGACTGGAGATGTGCTCTGGGAAAAACTGTCAAAACAGCCCTTCAATTCGTTTGATATTTTCAGGAGAAAATTTTATGAACCTAATTTCTTGCAACTTCTCATACTTAGAAAAGCACTAAAAATCATTAAGGAAGACATCTGCTCCTTGTGACTAGCAGCAACCTTCTACTGAGATGTGTGTTGATTACACAGCCCCCTTTCACCAAATCACACATATACTGACCTCCTCCCTATCCTTTAGAGCAGTTCCTCAGTGCTATCTGAGAAGTTGCCTCCCAGACAATAGTCCTCAGTAAGGCACCAAATAAAACTGAACTTACATCTTTCAAGTTGTTGTTGTTGTTTCAGTCAACAGTAGCTATGCACAATAAATCCCAGCTGTTATACAATTTTGTCTCTCTAAATCCCTAACCCTCTTTCAAGGAGAGCCCTATGGTCCATCTTTTTTTCTCATGTTAAAGCTTTACTCAAACATTTCCCCCAACCAGAATATTTTCATCTCTCATTTTTCTTTAAATCTAAATACTTAATTATCACATAACTAAAAAACTCCTTGTCCCAATAAGATCATGTGGATTTCTTTCTTCTCTGACCCTATATAGACTGGGCATCTCTGAAATATGTTTTGACACTCCAGTATTTACTATTTGATTTAATTCTCTATCATTTTGATATTTCCTATATTTGTTTCCCAAATAGTTCCTGGAGACGAATCATATATTTGCTTTATATCCTATTTCTGCCTATTATTGTAGAAAAATAAATATGTGTAGTATATTAAATGAGTAACTTGCAGTAAAACTTAAATGAACAGTTATAATATTGGCCAAATTCAATAATATGTGGACTTACAGAGACTGGCCTACTCTGTGTGGTAGCTTATACTTAAATATCATTGAGAAAAAATATTTGTTTTAGTTTTTTTTCCCAGTTTTTAAAAACTCTCTTTCTTCAGAGTATAAATCCATGTAAAATGGGACAACTGTGTTCTCTACAGTATTTGTGTCACAGGCAGTAATAAAGAATAATGAAGACATTAGCTCTTCATAAATATTTTATGATTTATTTTTGATAACTTTCTTCCATATTATGTTTCCTAAGGAGTCAGAATCAGGTTCCCTATCTAGCAGTTCCTACCTGAAAAAGGTGAGCTCATGCTGATTTTGATAACTGCTAGATCAGAAAATTAATATGCCCCTCTCACTGCTGGAGACATTGTCTGTGAGCAAAGGTTTTCCCATTTCCTGTTGTACACATAGAAGTCTCATTAAACCTGGACATTTTGCATGTGCTTCAACAAGGGTGTACCCTTTCACACTGAAAGATGAATATTCCTAAAATAAACTCCTTTTACATCTAAATTGTAACTTGCAGGAGGCCTCACTCCTGATAGGTATACAAATAAAGAAGAGGAAGACTCTCCTGTGGATAATGAGTATATAAAGGATTCCTTAGTGAATAATCACAGACTCTGTTTAAGGTAACATGCAGCTGTGCATGTATAACAATATTCTTAATAAGCTGTGCTGTTTGGAGCATGGTTTGTTGCTCTGAGTAAAAGAAATTAATCTATAAATGAAAAGTTATTATGGCACTGGCTTAAAAAGCTATAAAATAAACAATGTAATTAAATTATATATGAATTTAAGAATGTAGCATAGTCATTGGATTTGAAAAAAGATGATTCTAAGAGGGTAGGAAATACCTATAGTGATAATTATTTAACAACTATTCAGACAATATCTATTTAGAAATACAGATATGCTTTAAAAGTGATATGTAATTACTCACATTTAGGATGAGTAGGATCTGAAGATCAACCCTTTACTGAGTAACACCACACTGTAAAGTAGATTTGCCAAAACTGTGGATTAGAGATAAAAATCTGACTTGTATAAAAGAAAAGGACAAAGGGGGTGACACGCTCATCTTTCCTCTCACTCTCCTCTTGCTTAGTTTCCCACTTTGTTCTTTCCTTTTTGTCTCTGTACTCCTGCTTTTCTACATTTCTATCCATCCCTTTATATTTGACCTCTCCCCATTCACCCTCATCCTTTTCCAACCAATTACACCCCTCTGTCCCTCCTCTTTTCCTGCATTCTCACCCATTATAATCAAGGGAGTTAAAATTTTTGCATGTTGGTGAAAAATGGGAGAATGCAAAAGCTCTATGTAGCACCCCTTTCCCCGCCGTCTTCTACCATCCTCAAGGATTATTGGTAAAAAAGCAATAGGTAAATAAACACCAGAATTTTGCACAATTGACTATGTATGCTATATAATCAATTAGGCCAGAGAGAGAAGCTGGGGAAAAACATTATGGGGTTTTTGAAAAAGCAGGGACTCAAACAGAGGTGAGGGCAAACTTTAACTGAGATTTTCAGTACTAATTCATATTAAAAATAGCTGTTGAAATTAGTCCTTAACACAACTGCCTATTCCTCTCCTACTCTGTTATTTATTATTATTATTATTTTTTAAAAGTTTAGTTTCCTGAATAAGAAGTGTAGCTATGAACTCATAGAATTAAAGCAATTCAGGGAATAGGAAGCTCCACTATGCAACCTAGGTTTGTTAATTAATCCCCCCAAAACAGAGTTCTATTATAAACTTTTGAGCAGTTATAACTCATTACCATGAGCTAGTGAGGTTGATTTCAGAAGACTGGAATGTGTTACTCTTGTCCTTAGAGCAGAGAAACCTTCATCCTGATAAATGGTTCTCAAACCTAGTTGCATATCTGAATCACTTGGGGAGCTTTTAAAAACTACATGTTTTGGCCTCACCTCAAAATTGCTGAGGATGGGGTCTGGGCACAGTATATTTTAAAAGCTTCCCATGTAATTCTGGAAAACACTTCTTGATATATGACCATCTGCTATAGATAATTGGGTTAAATTGATGTTTGAAGTTCCAGGGAGGTCAGAGCCACACAATTCATTTTTCAGTAGGCAGGCAGAGAGACATAATCATTCAGTTTCCATGTGAAATATACTTGAACTCTAAATTATTGGTGTGAGATGTCAGCTACACAAGCAATGTTTGGATGCTCTTGGTCCCTATCACCATTATTTTGAATACCTATCAATCTATATTTGTAATCCTCCCTAAAAGTATTTGATCCTAAATAATGCATTTAGTGTGTGTTTAAGAAAGCTTCTCTTGACCACTGCCTTAAATTTAATAATTCAGTCTTCTTTCTGTCAGTTCTGTCTTTGGCATGGCATGTTGATGAAATATCACCCTTGTTACCTGAAAAAGATAGTCATCAGGGAAACTGTATTATTATAATGCTTTTGAGTTGTGTTCTCTCAAAAATTATCAGTGATGCTTTCTGGAGCTAATAAAGTTATCACTAATCACTAAATAATTGCATTACTATTCCCACCATCTACATTGCTACCACCACTCAAAAGTATTTTTAGTGCAACTGAAATAAACCACTACCCCTTTCTTAAGGTTTGCTATGCAGCTGTGTCAATTTAGTGTTTCATTCACTGCATAAATATCTAATTGACCCTTATAGGTGTCAGTTTCTATGCTAGATGCTTCCCAGTAACTGTTTCTGTAGGTGATAGTACTTCTAGTGTAGTTTCTGTCTTCTGGTGATAGCCACAGAAATAATATGTCAACATCACTGCCCTGTCCTAAAATTTATCCCACCCCAGAAGAGAGAATTCCTATTTCTACTTTTGTGACACATTCTATTAATTTGGTACAAAAGCAATATTGGTTTGTTATTGAAATCTTCTCACAGCTTTAAGAGTTAAAAAATTTTTTGACTGTTCTTTTTAACAGTCTACTTTACCCATTCCCTAGGGAGTTTGAGGAGAAGAATGTGTATACTTGTGTGTGAAATGGGAAGGGAACTTTTATTCTGAATGACATGCACCATGCTCCATTTAATAACTTTTTCTCTCAAGCTGAAGGTACTGCTCATAGAAAAATTTCCTCACGATCTCTTCCACTTCATCAGCTTACTTTTTTCAGAAGTTTTCTTAACCTCTTATGCAAATAGATTCCTAGAGAAATGTTGTGGTATAAGGGAATTATAAGTGGGCTCATGATATCACACTCACTATAATTTTATAATTATTCAGTTTATCATTTATATTCTACTTGTACCTTTAAATTCACTATTGTTTACCATTTTCTAATAATATACATTTGTTTGTTTCAATAAGAAACCCTTTAAAGTCATTATATAGCACACTCCACACAACACATGTCTTAGTAAGTATTGAAGATTTTCAGGGAAGGTGCTTGATTCTTTGACTGACGTAAACTATGTCTATTCTGTGGACCAGTTGTACTAACATACCAGCTTTTGTTTCTCAGTTTAGAAGTAACAAAAATGGATCTATAAAATAATGTTAACAGCACATCTTATTCAATATAATTACTAGAAGAGTAATTTGTAGCCATTACATAGTTGATATTATCAAACTTGGTGATACATTATGTATACAGTCTCTATATTTCTACTATTAGGTTGTATATAAATGGAAAACACTGCAGAGAGAATATAACCTTTTATTTTGAAACCCATAAATGCAATGTATAAACAACAAAAGGCAGTAGGAGACCACCAGCCTCTCCCTTGAAATAACTCTTTTCATTCTCTCCTGGGGTCTTGCTGATCATGGGACTGTATCACATATTTTTAACAACATGAAATAATCTACAAACATGACCTAGAGAAGGAGTATGATCAGTAGGAAAAATGTGTTCTGATGGATTAAAAGTAGTTATAGAATTTAGGGTTACAAATCCCTTTCTTTTTTATAGTTCTATTAAAATACATGTATATATATATATATATTTATTTATTTATTTATTTTTTTTGCGTTACGCGGGCTTCTCACCGCTGTGGCCTCTCCCGTTGTGGAACACAAGCTACAGAGGCGCAGGCCCAGCGGCCATGGCTCACGGGCCCAGCCACTCCATGGCACGTGGGATCTTCCTGGACCGAGGCATGAACCTGTGTCCCCCGCATAGGCAGGAGGACCCTCAACCACTGCACCACCAGGGAAGCCCAAAATACATGTATATTTTAAAAAATAATTTTAAAAAACATTTTAATATAACTATTACTCAAAAAAATCTTACCTTGAACAAAATTTCCTGGATCTGATTTGTAACATGTGAGTTTCTTAAGTTTAAAACCAGAGAATATAACCTTCAGGAAACACAGAAATTTTAAATAACACTTTCATTTTTGCTTAGATTTAGTCATCTCAAAAATCTGACTAGGAGGAATAATACAAAATATAATAAACTGTACACTTTCCAAAAGTTTTTCCATTTTACTTTAAATTTTTTCATGAAAACTCTTCTCATTCTCATTCTCATGTTTTATTCTCAGCATTCTAATATAGGAAATTTCTGGGGGAATGTTCCATGTGGTGATAAATATAGCTCTATGTATATCTCATAGGGGTTTTTAGACTTATCCTTGTGAATTTGCAGTTCTCAATGAGAAATTTTTAGTTATATATTTTCATTTTCATAATAATTTATTATTAAAATTGTTCATTTTAATAGTGTATTTTAATAATTTTACTAATAGATATTTATTATAATTAAAATAATAAATTATTTAATAATTTTTAATATTGATTCCATAATTTTAAAATACTATATGACTTTAGTTCTAGTTAGTGTCAAATAATACTTTTCACCATTAGGAAATAGATAGTAATGAGAAATTACCCTTGAGTTTACCATTGATTTTCTCAGATTGCATAATACTCTTTTCATGTAGAATAGACTTCTACATCAAGATGGTCCTGAATGAATCACCTCTTCCTGTGTCAACAACCCTTTGCAGGGTGACTATGTCACTGAGTAGTAATCCACTTACCCATCCCTAAAAACTAATCTGGCCTTGTGACTAATGTTGGCTGATAGAATATGTCAAAAATGATATTGTGTGAATTCAAGGCCTTACAAGCTCTTGCAGTTTTTATTCTTGCCCTCTCAGAATCCTTCTAACATGAAACAAAAAGCCTAGCTAGATAGTATATAAAAGTCCATGTGAATAAGAACTAAGACTCCCAGCAGAATCCAGTACCAACCACCAAACTTATAGGTTAGGCCATGTTGAACAATCCTGCCAGGTTGGGCTGCTGACAAACACAGTTTCAAGGAAACAGCCTTTTTAAGTTGTTGGGATAGTTTGGTAAAAAAATATCATGTACCAATCTACTCATGTAGCAGTTTTCTATGTTTAAATATTAATATACTTCTCATCATTTACATGAGCATTATACACATCTTTAGGATTCACTAATCAAAAGTTACCCAAAACATGTTTAGAAAGCAAGAATAACAGACCCAAAATTAGTTTTTCTGTGATAAAGGATGATAGATCTTTTACTGTCTCAGTATGACAGTTCACCCCACCAATTTGGGGAGGGAAGTTTTTGACTCTCAGGTATTTCTTGAGGTCAGAGGTTGGAGGAACACCTTGATCTTGAGCTCTGCCTAAGAAACTAATATTAGCTGTTGTTTGACTTAGAAAAACATAATCTTCCATAGTCCTTTGTCTTTCTGGAGGTAGAAATTTGAAGAGGTTTTTTGTTCATAAGAAGAATCCTTTTTGAGGAGAAACATTCTTATTCCACTTTTATATTCTTTTCATTTATGATATTTTTTGCTCAGTTGACTATAGTCTATTCTCTAAAGTAGTATTTTAGACTAATGGAACTATATTGCTAGAAATAATAATCTAAGAGTTTGTATTCTCTTTCAGTAGAGGTTTAAATTGATGGATGTCATTATTATGACAGAAATCAAAATGACTCCTCTTGGCTGTCCATGAGAAAATATTGATAAGTCTGTGGAGCTGTTAGGGAAAAGTTTATCAAAACTTTCAAAGCTGTGGATGATGTAAATCTGAAACTAAAAAGGAAGTGATTCTTTCAAGGGAAGAGTTATTTTAATAAACTATTGGGATCCTAAATACAAGTGCCTATTTTACAGTAATTTATTTTCTTCTCTTTCAGAAATGCATTATGAGAAGCCTTTTTTGTATCACTCATTATGTTTTCTGTATTAGGAATGACGATATTTTTACATATCCTGAATTATATTTTTAGAAAACTATTTTTTTTTTTTTTGCTGTATGCAGGCCTCCCACTGTTGTGGCCTCTCCCATTGTGGAGCACAGGCTCTGGACGCGCAGGTTCAGCGGCCATGGCTCACGGGCCTAGCCGCTCCGCAGCATGTGGGATCTTCCCGGACCGGGGCACGAACCAGTGTCCCCTGCATCGGCAGGTGGACTCTCAACCACTGCACCACCAGGGAAGCCCCTAGAAAACTAATTTTAAAGCAAGTAGTTAGGTAGACATGAGCAGAAAAAGGGGGACACAGCTCAAATGGCAGGAAACCACACATCTTGTAAACAGTGCTGGTCCTTGGGCAAAGAAAGTCAGGAGTCTCCAGACTGACAGGAAACCACACATTTTGGGGTGACAAGTGTCCTAGAGGCAGATGAAGAAAGGTGGGAAAAGGCAGGAATCTCCAGCATCTGAATGTAACCTTTTGCTCATTATGCTTTCATTACAATAAAATTAACCTTGTAGATAAGAAGTACCCATGATGCACTGATGTCATGACACTTCCAATCAGGGCTAAATAAGGACAAAAATCCCTCCTCCCATCAGGAAGTTGGAGCTGAGATGAAAATCAGGGAATATAGCCCCCCAAACCTCTCCCTCCCCAATGAATATTTTGCCCCTTCATATCTACATCCCACATAACCTGCTTGCCAAAGAAACTCAAGGCAGCCACTCATGTGAGACTACTTGCTCTCCCCTTGAGAACATACTATCATTCAGTAAAACCTTGCTTTGCTTTCTTGACACACCCTGTTTTGTCTCTGAATTCTTTCTGTGAGGGGACAAGAACTACCATCTATTATCACTAAAAATTATTAATATCGATGAATAGGACAAGATATCAAGAGTGGGGAGAAATTCTTTCATAATACTTTACAACTTAAGTTCAGATAAAATAAAAGTAAAACAGTTTAAGTTTATTCTACTGACAAATTATGGAAGGACATATGCAAGATCCCTTCCACAATAATATAATGTAAATGTAAAATTAAAATGATTATCTACAAATAAAAAATAAGAGTAGAAATATAGAAATACAAAATATGAAGTTCAGTTTGAGTTTTAAAGCTACCTTAAGACCTCGCAGGTTAAACCTATAGAGTCCTTTCTTATCCTTACTCCATAATAAAGAGTAAATATTTATACTCTCAGTTTCTATAATAAATATAGATATGCTACAGGAGACATAAAGTCAAAACATTTATTTATAAGTACCTTAATAAATACCATTCTCCTGCCTAATCATTTTACTGTAATGAACTTTAAGCTGACAATAGATTGTCTCTTTCCTGGATTTTTATGACGTGTAAATGATGCGATTATCAACTCAGACAGAAACCTATATTGTTCTCTGTGTCAATGATAAAAGTGGAATAGAACCAAAGCTTCAAACACTTAAATAGCTAACCATTTATAAGAAGTAGCACCTTTTAAATAAGTCAGTGTAAAGAATGTCAGGATGAAATGCAGGAAACCTGGCTTCATACTGAGACTCTTTATCAGAGTGCCTAAGTCTTTTCACATGTGGCCTTTTATTGTAGTGTGAGGATCACAGGGAAAATAATTGCTAAATGGTACATTCAGCTGATTCTCTATTTTGTCTTTATAGTTACGAAAAAGAAGATAAAAGGTAGTGCTCAATCTAGCAAGATCAGAGTTTATGGCTCCTGTTGGATGTTCATCTTGAACAAGTTAGATTTCCTAACAAACTGATGAAAAGTAAAGATGAACAACTTAAATCTTCTCTACTAAAAAAATATTTCAGTGGAACATAAAGGCATCATAGTTATGTAATTAATATTTTTTATTGTTTGCTTTTGATTTACTCTCAGGTTATTAGGATATAAAACCATGTTTAAAAATGGGGAAAAAAGAGAGAGAGAATATTTTAACCTAATAGAGAATGAAGGCAGAGATAATTAAAACAGAATTAAATAAGGAAGAGCAGACTCAGGCTGTGAAAAAAAATTCAATAGAATCATTTGATTCACCTGGGTAAGTAACAATATAATTTAACACAAGTGTTTACTCAGAAAACTTTAGGTACTTGACAGAATTTTCATCATTTTTTCTGGAATAGGTAATGTCAACTTTTGTGTATACTAGAAAGTAAGTAATTAAACTCCAAGGGTGCTTTAACACACATATATATTAAGCTTAAAAACAACACACACAGTTTCAGAGTTTATCTTTGAGGGACGTCTATGGCAATACAAGTTTACCTCAGAAAACACAAGAAAAATCTCAAATAAACAACCTAACCTTATACCTAAAGCAACTAGAGAAAGAAGAACAAATAAAATGCTGTTAGTAGAAGGAAAGAAATTATAAAATTCAGAGCAGAAATAAATGAAATAAAGACTAAAAATAAAAGAAAATCAATGAAACTAAAAGCTGCATCTTTGAAGAGATAAAAAAAAATTGAAAAACATTTAGGCAGACTCATCAAGACAAAAAGGGAAAAGACCCAAATCAATAAAATTAGAATTGAAAAAGGAGAAGTTACAACTGACACCACAGACACACAAAGGACCATAAGAGACTACTACAAACAACTATATGCTAATAAACTGGAAAACCTAGAAATGGACAAACTCTTTGAAAGGTACAATCTCCCAAGACTGGACTGGGAAGAAAGAGAAAAATATAAACGGACCAATTACAAAATTGAAAGTGAATCTGTGATTAAAATAATCCCAACAAACAAAAGGTCAGGACCACATGACTTCACAGGCAAATTCTATCAAACATTTAGAGAAGAGTTAACACCTATGCTTCTGAAACTATTTCAAAACCTTTTCAAGGAAGTAACACTCCAAAATTCATTCTATGAGGCTACCATCACCCTGATATCAAAACCAGACAAAGATACCACAAAAAAGAAATTTAAAGGCCAATAGCACTGATGAACATAGATGCAAAATTCTTTAACAAAATATTAGCAAGCAGAATCCAACAATACATTAAAAAGATACACTATGATCAAGCAGGTTTTGTCAAAGTGATGCAAGGATTTTTCAGTATTGGCAAATCAATCCATGTGATACAACACATTAAAAATTTGAAGAATAAAAACCATAAAATCATCTCAATAGATTCAGAAAAAGCTTTTGACAAAATTCAACACCCATTTATGACAAAAACTCTCTGGAAAGTGGGCTAAGAGGGAACTTACCTCAACATAATAAAAGCCATATATGCCAAACCATCAGCTGATATCATACACAACAGGAAAAGTTGAAAGAATTTCTTCTAAGATCAGGAAAAAAACAAGATGCCCACTCTTGCCACTTTTATTCAAAATAGTTTTGGAAGTTCTAGCCATGGCAATCAGAGAAGTGAATTCCAAATTGGAAAAGAAGTAAAACTGTCACTGCTTAGTGATGATATGATACTCTACATTGAAAATCATAAAAATGCTATCAGAACACTACTAGAACTCATCAATGAATTCAGTAGAGTTTTAGGATAAAAAATTATACACAGAAATGTGTTACATTTCTATTCACTGTGGTGCTCTAAGACCAATGGTGTTTCAAAGACAAAGGACTACCTGCCTGAAAAAGTTTCAGCATTACACCCCCTACCAGACTATTAATTGCCCTCCTCACCATGTTGCAATGATTATGAAATCCCTGAGCCACCTGGGTGATGCCCACCTGGGCAACAGGACCTGTCCCAAATAAGGAAAGGCCTCTGGCCTATACCACTCCTACCCTATAGAAGGAAGATTTATGTGCCTTGACCAATCAGTAAATGAAATTTTCACCTTGGACCATTCCTTTGTTTTCTGGCTATAAAAACTGATCAATAGCACAAGTTCAGGCTCGACTCTCCCAGACTACTAAGAAGTTGGCCCGCTGTTGTGGCAGTGACCCTTCCCTCTAATAAATTCTATCTTCTTTACATTCTGCCTTGTATCTGGAAATTCTTTTTGAACTCATGTTCAGACCACGACATTCACTAACAATGGAAAACCAGAAAGAGAATTAAGGAAACAATCCCGTTTATCATCACATCAAAAAGAATAAAATACCTAAGAATAAACCTACCCAGGGAAGCAAAAGACCTGTACATAAAATACTATAAAACACTGATGAAAGGATTTGAAGATGACACAAACAAATGGAAAGATATACTGTGTTCTTGGATTAGAAGAATCAATATTGTCAAAATGAAAATACTATCCAAGGCAATCTATAAATTCAATTGCAATTCCTATCAAATTACCAATGGCATTTTTCAAATAACTAAACAAAATTTTAAAATTTGTATGGAAACACAAAATACCCCAAATAGACAAAGCAATTTGAGAAAGAAAAGCTGAAGCAGGAGGAATCAGCCTTGTTGACTTCAGACTATACTACAAACCTACAGTAATCAAAACTGCATGGCACTGACACAAAAACAGAAATATAGACCAATAGAACAGTAAAGAAAGTCCAGAAATAGACCCAACACTTATGATCAATTAATCTATGACAAAGGATGCAAGAATATACAATGGAGAAAAGATCCTCTCTTTAATAATTGGTGCTGGGAAAACTGGAAAGCTCCATGTAAAAGAATGAGATTAGAACACTCTCTAACATCATACACAAGAATAAACTCAAAATCCTTTAAAGACCTAAATGTGAAACAACATAATATAAAATTCTAGAGGAAAACATAGACAGAACACTCTTTGACATTTAGCAGCAGTATCTTTTAAGATCTGTCTCCCAGAGTAATGGAAAAAAATAAAATTAAATGAATGGGACCTAAGTAAACTTAAAAGTTTTTGCACAGCAAAAGAAACCATAAACAAAGCAAAAAGCCAACCTACCAAATGGGAGAAAATATTTGAAAACAATGTGACCAACATGGGATTAATTTCCTAAACATGCAAACAGCTCATACTGCTCAATAACCCAAAAAACAAACAACCCAGTCAAAAAATGGGAAAAAGATCTAAATAAATATTTTGCTAAAGAAGACACAGAGATGGCCAACAGGCACATGAAAAGATGCTCAACATCGCTAATTATTAGAGAAATGCAACTTGAAACTATATTTATCACTTCCCACTAGTCAGAATGGCCATCATCAAAAAGTCTAGGAGGGGGGCTTCCCTGGTGGCACAGTAGTTGAGCGTCCACCTGCCAATGCAGGGAACATGAGTTTGTGCCCCAGTCTGGGAAGATCCCACATGATGCGGAGCAGCTGGGTCCATAAGCCATGGCCGCTGAGACTGCGTGTCTGGAAACTGTGCTCCGCAAAGGGAGAGGCCACAACAGTGAGAGGTCTGCATACCGCAAAAAAAAAAAAAAATGTCTAGGAGGACCATCAAGATGACAGAGGAGTAAGATGTGGAGATCACCTTCCTCCCAACAAATACATCAAAAATACATCTACATGTGGAACAACTCCTATAGAGCACCTACCAAATGCTGACAGAAGACCTCAGAATTCCCCAAAGGCAAGAAAATCCCCATGTACCTGGGTAGGGCAAAAGGGAAAAGAAAAAACAGAGACCAAAGAATAGGGATGGAACCTGCACCTCTGGGAGGGAGCGGTGAAGGAGGAAAATATTCCACACACTAGGAAGCCCCTTCACTGGTGGAGATGAGGGTGGGCAGGGGAGAAGCTTCGGAGCCACAGAGGACAGTGCAGCAACAGGGGTGCAGAGGGCAAAGTGGAGAGATTCCTGCACAGAGGATCAGTGCCAACCAGTATTCACTAGCCTGAGAGGCTTGTCTGCTCACCCACTGGGGCATGTGGGGGCTGGGAGCTGAGGCTCAGGTTTCAGAGATCAGATCCCAGGTAGAGGACTAGGATTGGCTGTGTGAACACAGCCTGAAGGGGGCTAGTGCACCACAGCTAATGGTGAGGTAGTCTGGGAAAATGTCTGGAACTGCCTAAGAGGCAAGAGACCATTGTTTTAGGGTGCATGAGGAGAGGGTATTCAGAGCACCACCTAAATGAGCTCCAGAGAGAGGCATGAGCTGCGGCTATCAGTGCCAACACAAGAGACAGGCATGCAACAGTAACGCTGCTGCTGCAGCCACCAAGAAGCCGATTGTGCAAGTACAGGTCACTATCCAAACCTCCCCTCCCAAAAGCCTGTGCAGCCCGCTATTGCCAGGGTCCTGTGATCCAGAGAACACACAGCGTGCCCCAGGCTGTTGCAACATCATGCTGGCCTCTGCCACTGCAGGCTCATCCTGCATTCTGTACCCTTCCCTCCCCCTGGCCTGAGTGAGCCAGAGCCCCCAAATCAGCCACTCATTTAATGCCCTCCTGTCTGAGTGAGGAAAATATGCCTGAGGGCAACCTACAGAAAGAGGCAGGGCCAAACACAAAGCTGAACCCCAGGAGCTGTGTGAACAAAGAAGAGAAAGGGAAATTTTTCTGCACAACTTCAGGAGCAGCAGATTAAATTCCCACAATCAACTTGATGTACCCTGTATCTCTAGAATAAATGAATAGACAATGAATCATCCCAAAACTGAGGTGGTGGACTTTGGAAGCAACTGTAGACTTGGGGTTTGCTTTCTGCATCTAATTTGTTTCTAGTTTTATGTTTACCTTAGTTTAGTATTTAGAGCTTATTATCATTGGTAGATTTGTTTATTAACTTGGTTGCCCTCTTCCTTTTTCTAATATATATATATATTTTTTTCCCTTTTCTCTTTTTGTGAGTGTGTACATATATGTTTCTTTGTGTGATTTTGTCTATATAGGTTTGCTTTTACTATTTGTCCTAGGGTTCTGTCTGTTTGTTTGTTTGTTTGTTTTTTAGTATAGTTTCTAGGACTTGTTATCATTGGTGGATTTGTTTATTGGTTTGCTTGCTCTCTTCTTTTATTTTTAATTACATTTTTATTTTTATTTCAATGATATATATATATTTTTTTATTTTAATAACTGTATTTTCCTTTTTTTTTTTTTTTCTTATCTCCCTTTTCTTCTGAGCTATGTGGCTGAAAGGGTCTTGGTGTTCCACCCGAGTATCAGGCCTGAGCCTCTGAGTTGGGAGAGAAGAGTTTAGGACATTGGCACACAGAGATGTCCCTACTCCTCATAATATTAATTGGCAAGTGTTCTCCCAGAGATCTCCATCTCAATGCTAAAACCCAGCTCCACTTAACAACTAGCAAGCCCCAGTGCTAGATAGCCCATGTGAAACAACTAGCAACACAGGAACACAAACCCACCCATTAGCAGAGAGGCCACCTAAAATCATACTAAGTTCACAGACGTTTCAAAACACACCACCAGATGTGCACACCAGAAAAAATAGATCCAGCCTCACCCACCAGAACACACTCACAAGTCCCCTTCATCAGGAAGCCTACACAAGCCACTGAAACAACCTCACTCACTGGGGGTAGGCACCAAAAACAACAGGAACAACGAACCTGCAGCCTGAAAAAAGGAGACCCCAAACACAGTATGTTAAGCAAAATGAGAAGACAGAGAAACACATAGCAGATGAAGGGGCAATGTAAAAACCCACTAGACCAAACAAATGAAGATGAAATAGGCAGTCTACCTGAAAAAGAATTCAGAGTACTAATAGTAAAGATAATCCAAAATCTTGGAAATAGAATGGAGAAAATACAAGAAACATTTAACAGGACCTAGAAGAACTAACAAACAGAGATGAACAACACAATAAATAAAATTAAAAATTCTCTAGAAGGAATCAATAGCAGAATAACTGATGCAAAAGAACGGATAAGTGAGTGGAAGATAAAATAGTGGAAATAACTACCACAGAGCTGAATAAAGAAAAAGAATGAAAAGAATTGACGACAGTTTCAGAGATTTTTGGGACAACATTAAGCACACTAACATTTGAATTAAAGGGGTCGCAGAAGAAGAAGAGAAAATGAAAGCAGCTGAGGAAATATTTGAAGAGATTACAGTTGAAAACTTCCCTAATATGGGAAAGGAAATAGTCAACTCCAGGAAGTGCAGAGAGTCCCATACAGGATAAATCCAAGGAGAAACACAACAAGACACATATTAATCAAACTATCAAAAATTAAATACAAAGAAAAAATATTAAAAGCCACAAGGGAAAAACAACAAATAACATACAAAGGAATCCCCATAAGGTTAACAGCTGATATTCCAGCAGAAACTCTGCAAGGCAGAAGGATGTGGCAGGACATATTTAAAGTGAGGAAAGGGAAAAAACTACAACCAAGATTACTCTACCCAGCAATGATCTCATTCAAATTTGACAGAGAAATTAAAAGCTTTACAGACAAGCAAAATCTAAGACAATTCAGCACCACCAAACCAGATTTACAACAAATGCTAAAGAAAATTTTCTAGGCCAGAAACACAAGAGAAGGAAAAGGCCTTCAAACAACAAACTGAAAACAATTGAGAAAATGGTAATAGGAATATACATACTGACAATTACCTTAAATGTAAATGGATTAAATGGTCTAACCAAAAGACACAGACTAGCTGAATGGATACAAGAAATGACTTGCATATATGCTGTATACAAGAGACCCGCTTCAGACCTATGGACACATATAGACTGAAAGTTAAGGGATGGAATTTTTTTTCCATACAATGGAAATAAAAAGAAAGCTGGAGTAGCATTCCTCATATCAGATAAAATAGCCTATAAAACAAAGACTACTACAAGAGACAGAAAAGAACACCACAAAATGAGCAAGGGATCAATCCAAGAAAAAGATGTAACAATTGTTAATATTTATGTACCCAAAATAGTACATCAATACATAAGGCAAATGCTAACAGCCATAAAAGGGGAAATTGACAGTAACACAATAATAGTAGGGGACTTTAACACTCAACTTTCACCAATGGACAGATAATCCAAAATGAAAATAAGGAAACACAAGCTTTAAATGACACATTAAACAAGATGAACTTAATTGATATTTATAGGGCATTCCATCCAAAAAAAACAGAATTCACTTTCTTCACAAGTTCTCATGGGACATTTTCCAGTATAGATCATTTTGTGGGGTCACAAATCAATCCTTGGTAAATTTAAGAAAACTGAAATCATATCAAATATCTTTCCAACCACAACACTTAAGACTAGATACCAATTACAGGGGAAAAACTGCAAGAAATACAAACATGTGGAGTCTAAACAATATGCTACTAAATAACTAAGAGATCAGTAAAGAAATCAAAGGGGCAATCATAAAATACCAAGAAAAAAAATGACAGTGAAAACACAAGGACCCAAAACCTATGGGATGCAGCAAAAGCAGTTCTAAGGGGGAAGTATTTACAATACAATCCTGCCTCAAGAAACAAGAAACATCTAAAATAAACAATCTAACCTTAAAACTAAAGCAATAAGAGAAAGAAGAACAATAAAGCCCCAAAGTTAGCAGAAGGAAAGAAATCATAAAGATCAGATCAGAAATATATGAAAAAGAAATGAAGGAAATGATAACAAAGATGAATAAAATAAAAGATGGTTCCTTGAGAAGATATATAAAACTGATAAACTATTAGCCAGACTCATAAGAAAACAAAGAAGTCTCAAATCAAAAGAATTAGAAATGAAAAAGTAACGACTGACACTGAAGAAATACACAGGATCATGAGAGATTACTACAAGCAACTCTATGCCAATAAAATGGACAACCTCGAAGAAATGGATAAATTCTTAGAAAAGCACGACCTTACGAGACTGAACCAGGAAGAAATAGAAAATATAAACAGACCAATCACAAGCTGAAATTGAAACTCTGATTAAAAATCTTACAACAAACAAAAGCTCAGGACCAGATGGCTTCACAGCCGAATTCTATCAAACATTTAGAGAAGAGCTAACACCTATCCTTATCAAACTCTTCCAAAATATAGGAGAGGGAGGAACACTTCCAAACTCATTCTGCAATGCCAAAATCACCGATACCAAAATCAGAAAAAGATGTCAAAAACAAACAAAACTCAGGCCAATATCACTGATGACCATAGATACAAAAATCCTCAACAAAATACTAGCAAATGGAATCCAAGAGCACTTTAAAAGGATAATGCATCATGAACACGTGGGGTTTATCCCAGGAAGGCAAGGATTCTTCCATATAGGCAAATCAATCAACATGATACACATATTAATAAATTGAAGGGGAAAAACCACATGATCATCTCAATAGATGCAAAAGAAAGCTTTCAATAAAATGCAACACACATTTATGGTAAAAACCCTCCAGAAGGTAGGAATAAAGGGAACTTACCTCAACATAATAAAGTCCATATATGACAAACCAACAGCTAACATTGTTCTCAATGGTGAAAAACTGAAACCATTTCCACTAAAATTAGGAACAAGACAAGGTTGCTCCCTCTCACACTATTATTTAACATAGTTTTGGAAGTTTCAGCCACAGCAATCAGAGAAGGAAAAGAAATAAAACGAATCCAAACCAGAAAAGGAGTAAAACTGTCACTCTTTGCAGATGACCTGATACATTGAGAATCCTAAAGATGTTACCAGAAAACTACTAGAGCTAATTAATGAACTTGGTAAAGTAGCAAGATACAAAATTAATGTACAGAAATCTCTTTCATTCCTATACACTAATGTTGAGAAATCTTCAAGAGAATTTAAGGAAACATTCCCATTTACCATTGCAACAAAAATAATAAAATACCTAGCAATAAACCTATCTAATGAGAAAAAAGATCTGTATGTAGAAAACTATAAGACAGTGATGAAATAAATTAAAGGTGATACAAACAGATGAAGACATATATCATGTTCTTGGATTGGAGAATCAACATTTTGAAAGTAAATATACTACCCAAAGAAATCTGCAGATTCAATGTAATCCCTATCAAACTACCAATGGCATTTTTCACAGAATTAGAACAAAAAATTTTGCAATTTTTATGGAAACACAAAAGATCCCGAATAGCCGAAGCAATCTTGAGAAAGAATAACGGAGCTGGAAGAATCAGGTTCCTGGACTTCAGATTATACTACAAAGCTACAGTAATCAAGAGAGTATGGTACTGGCACAAAAACAGATATATAGATCAATGGAACAGGATAGAAAGCCCAGAGATAAAACCCACACACATATGGTCACCTTATCTTTTTTTTTTTTTTTTGCGGTATGCGGGTCTCTCACTGCTGTGGCCTCTCCCGTCGCAGAGCACAGGCTCTGGATGCGCAGGCCCAGCAGCCATGGCTCACGGGCCCAGCCACTCCACGGCACGTGGGATCTTCCCAGACCGGGGCACGAACTCACGTTCCCTGCATCGGCAGGCAGACCCTCAACCACTGCGCCACCAGGGAAGCCCGGTCACCTTATCTTTGATAAAGCAGGTAAGAATATATAATGGAGAGCAGACAGCCTCTTCAATAATGGTGCTGGGAAAACTGGACAACTACATGTAAAAGAAAGAAATTAGAACACTTCCTAACACCATAGACAAAATAAACTCAAAATGGATTAAAGACCTAAACGTAAGTCCAGACACTCTAAACCTCTTAGAGGAAAACACAGGCAGAACTCTTTATGATATAAATCACAGCAAGGTCCTGACTCATCTCCTAGAGAAAAGGAAATAAAAACAAAAATAAACAAATGGGACTTAATGAAACTTAAAATGTTTTGCATAGCACAGGAAACCATAAACAAGATGAAAAGACAACCCTCAGAATGGGAGAAAATATTTACCAATGAAGCAACTGACAAAGGATTAATCTTCAAAATATACAAGTAGCTATGCAGCTCAATATCAACAAAACAAACAACCCAATCTAATAATGAGCAGAAGACATAAGTAAACATTTCTCCAAAGAAGATATACAGATTTCCAACAAACACATGAAAGAATGCTCAACATCACTAATCATTAGAGAAATGCAAATCAAAAATACAATGAGGTGTCACCTCACACTAGTCAGAATGCCCATCATCAAAAATGTACAAACAGTAAATGTTGGAGAGGATGTGGGGAAAAGGGAACCCTGTTGCACTTTTGTTGGGAATGTAAATTGATACAGCCTCTAAGGAGAACAGTATGAAGGTTCCTTAAAAAAGTAAAAATAGAAGTACCATACGACCCAGCAATCTGGCTCCTGTGCATATACCCTGAAAAAACCATAATTCAAAATGAGTCATGTACCACAATGTTCATTGTAGCACTATTTACAATAGCCAGGACATGGAAGCAACCTAAGTGTCCATTGACAGATAAATTGATAACGAAGATGTGGCACATATATGCAATGGAATATTACTCAGCCATAAAAAGAAATGAAATTTAGTTATTTGTAGTAAGGTGGATGGACCTAGTCTGTTATACAGAGTGAAGTCAGAAAGAGAAAGACAAATACCATATGCCAGCACATATATATGGAATCCAAAACAAAAAACAAAAAAAACCACAACTTTTTGAAGAACCTAGGGGCAGGACAGGAATAGACACAGGTGTAGAGGATGGACTTGAGGACATGGGAAGGGGAATGTAAGCTGGGACAAAGTGAGAGAGTGACATGGACATATATACATTACCAAATGTAAAATAGCTAGTGGGAAGCAGCTGCATAGCACAGGGATATCACCTTAGTGCTTTGTGACCACCTAGAGATGTGGGTTAATGAGGGTGCGAGGGAGATACAAGAGGGAGGAGATATGGGCATATATGTATATGTATAGCTGACTCACTTTGTTATATAGCAGAAACCAACATACCATTGTAAAGCAATTATTCTCCAATAAAGATGTTAAAAAAAAAGTCTACAAATATTAAATGCTGGAGAGGTGTGGAGAAAGTGGAACCCTCCTACAGTGTTGGTGGGAATGTAAATCCGTACAGCTACTAATGAGAACAGTATGGAAGTTCCTTAAAAAGCTAAAAATAGAGCTACCAGCAATTCCACTCCTGGGCATATATCTGGAGAAAACAATAATTTAAAAGATACATGCACCCCAATGTTCATTTCTGCACTATTTACAATAGCCAAGACATGGAAGCAGCCTAAATGCCCATCAACAGATATATGAATAAAGATGTGTATATATATATATATATATATATATATATACACACACATATATATGCATATATATATATATATTACTCATCCATAAAAAAGAATGAAATTATGCCATTTGCAGCAACACAGGTGAACCTGGAGATTATCATACTAAACAAAGTAAGCCAGAGAGAAAAAGAAAAATATCATATGATATCGCTTATATGTGCAATCTAAAAAAATAATGATACAAATGAAATTATATACAAAACAGAAATAGACCCACAGACATAGAAAACAAACTTATGGTTACCAAAGATGAAAGTTTGGGGGGAAAAATAAATTAGGTGTTTGGGATTAACATATACACACTACTATATTTAAAGCAGATAATCAACAAGGACCTACTCTATAGCGCAGGGGTCTATTCTCAATATTTTTGTTATAATCTATAAGGGAAAATGATCTGAAAGTGTATATATATATATATATATATATATATATATATATATATATATAAAATTGAATCACTTTGCTGTACATTTGAAACTAACACAACATTGTAAATCAACTATACTTCAATAAAGAAGAGCTTATCTCTCTCTGTACCTTAATTGACGGCCTCTGACACAGGAAAAATTAAGTAAATTCATGCTTCACATTTATGTATTCCTTTAGTTATTGTCTTCTCTATTATAGAAATATTATAAGGTGGATAAATATTATTTTAATGTTCATGACGTTCATATTTTTGAGTAAATAATAATATTCTAAATCACTTAAGGTTTCTCAAAACTCAGAGCATTTTAATGGTTATTTCATTAATAACTATTGCTTATTATTATTAATGGCTAGACTTCAGTGCAGTACAACCAATATTTTTTAAGCTTCACATACACTGATAGGTAACATGTAGTAAGGAATATAATCTGAATAATGTTACCTTTGGTAGATGGAGTTCACACTATCCCAATGTATTGAAGCATAAATGTATCAATACTTAGTTTATGATGTAACTATTTGAAAGTATTATATGTACAGATTTACATGTTGCTTTACAAACTTTAGAGTTAACATACAATGATGAGCTATACTTCACATAGATTTAAATTCAATACATTGTTTTTATGAACTGATTGATATCCAGATTAACTTTCTTAAAATGGTCAATAATATTTTTCTTTAAGATAGCCTAAAATTTTACCTAAATTTTATTGAAAAAATAATGTGTACATTACTATGTGAACACCTCAATTACTGCAGTGCTCAATGGAAATCTTTCTAGAATATTAAGTGTCAACAGTTTTAATCAATTCCACAATAATTCTTGGCCAGGTCAGTGAAAATGACTTTCCAGTTATTTATATAGGATTAATGTCTTATGCATCAATAATTAATTCTGAGCATATTTATGTTTTAAGAGACAGGGTTGGAATGTATAGGCTTTAGCAAAATGAAAAACAAAACAAACAAAAACACACTTCTCATCCCACCTGAACTCTCAACTAGGTGTGAATTCTAAGGACTAATGACCTAACTTCACTTAGTTTCTTATTTTTTAAATAAAGATAAATGAACACTTCATAGAAAACTACAGAAGAACATTAACACATTGATTTTTACATAGAACATGCTAATAACATATAAAATACTCATTTACCTACTTTCTTCGTTTTTTTTTTCTAGAAAAGTGGCTTTTCTTAAGTTTTTGTTGCAGTTCAAATGGAAGAGATTAATAATGAAAGCGTAAAAATATTCACTATTTTACTTGTATTGTTATAGTATGTATTACATTTGCAAAGTTGGTAATATGAACTCAGAGTTTTAAGTCAGCATGAAGTATGTAATTGTCATTGTGAATGCAAAGCATCTAAAAATTAGAAGCTTAAATATGAGAAATAAAGACGACAGTTAATGTGCCATCAAGTTCATGTTCATCATGTGCTACATACCTAGATGCTGAGGGCTGAGAGAGGAGTTTTACACACACACAATCTATCTTCTGATGTATTTTTGTGATGGTCTATTCCATGAATTTTCAGTCTGTGAATGATGTAATTTAATATAAACTTATGAGCAGTAAGTGTCAAGGTATACTAAGCTTAAATGTGTAAAAGCAGCTTCAGAGGACTAGTGAACAAATGAAAAATGCTAAAACAGCTGAAACTATTGTTTAATCTTTCACTGAATTCTGTTCACATTATTTTACTCTTGCCGCCAAATCAATTTTTATCCCTTTGATATCTGTTTGTTCTTTCACTCATACACAATAACTCTCCCATGAATTCTTTAATCAGTGAAAGTAGTAGTAATGGTTTGGATTCCTTACACTTAAGTCCCTAGTTTACAACTCAAATTTACCTATCAAATAAAAAAAAAAGTTATTATGTTTCTCTATTTACACATTTATGGCTAAAATACAGGATACGCAGAGAACTTATGAGTTTGTGTGTACTGCTTATTTCTTCTATGTGGTTTCCTGGATTATATTTTTATTTAAAACATAAATTCTAAGATTAATATTATTTTTCAAATCATAAAAGAGCTTAAGCCTTGCTAATTTTAATCACAATTATGTGAGGAAAATAAAAGAATCCCTATTTCATCAGTAATATATTCAGTGTGTTTTTATTTACTTTTCTTCTTGGTAATTATATTATTAAATAGCTATTAACAGAATATCTGGTTTATTATAATAATGATGCATTTGTATTAACTATTTAATGTGTAAAAATTGTATTACATAAAATGTATTTAACTACTTTTCTATTTAGTAAATATTCAATGGAAGAACTCACTGGAATATTATTTAACATTGTAAAAATAGTTCTAAACATAACAATGTCTCAGGCATATGAAATCAATTTATAAAATAAAAGTGAAATTTTAATATTTGTTATAAGTAAAATATATTGCATCAGTAATGGAGGAGTATTTCAACTTTAAACAGAAAGAAAATATAATAATCATCACCAGGTAACAAAAATGGGAAAAAATAATAATATATAATTATTCATTCAAACAACACTTTGGTTATATTTTCTTCTAATAATAAAAGACAATCCTAAGATTTACCATCCTAAGAATTTATGCATTAATATTTGCCAAATATATAAGAATAATTGTGTAGCATATTTTTTAGGAATTTAAGAATTTTTCAAAAAAATAAAGATAAAACATTTTAGATTTCAATTTAGAACAATTATTGTAAAATATCTGATTTATTCTCATGATTTACTTTTGCTTTCCCCACACATCACCATCAGCCAGCCGACATTTGGTCCTGTCCAAAACATCCATGGAGATATTTGGTCTACACCAAAAGGTCTTTGTTGCCAAAAATCTGGCCTCTGTTCACTGGTGCTGAATAGAAATGGGGAGACAGATATTTGGAGGAATAGGAAAGGGTAGTTTTATTACTTTGCCAGGCAAAGGAGGCCACAGCAAGCTAATGCCCCCAAGACTCTGCCCCACTTCCTGGAAAATAGGAAGGGGTCTTAGAGTTTCTGGGTGAAAAATAGGGCTATATATAAGGATCTGGGCTGATATAGTGTTGCATTCTTCTTTCCTCCTGGAGACATTGAGATCATTAGGCCTGAAGTCAGGTGGTTCTGGAACAGGTTCTGGTGGTCCTCGAGGTTACTGTTCCGTGACCTTCTTTCTGGAATGACAAATGCTTACAAAGGAAAGGAGTGTTAGGGAGTGCTGTCTTGGAGAAGTAAACATCAAGTGCATAGTACAGTACAACTTTAATTACAGGGCAATCATTTTCGGAGTGCAATTAACCAAGAAAGAGAGGGGAAAAAAATCTGTAGGAGCCTTGTTGAATGGGTGGAAAGAATAAGGGCTGAATAAGTGCTAACAAAATGGAGGCACCTCAACTAATTTCTGCTACAGCATCCTTGGTATTGATCCTGTCCAAAACCATTTAACATGGACCAAATATGTTCATGGACATTTTGGATAGGACTAAATATTAAGGACCTTTTGATATGGACCAAATGTTTTTTGGTCCAAATGTGTTATGGACATTTTGGATAGGATCAAATGTACTGCAAGGATTGCAATCACCAGCCTGATGAAAAAACCTGGGATTGTATAATGACTGATGTGGTGATCTGAGTTTTAATTCCTTTTCAAGTATTATGATATCTTGGCCAATATATTAATGATATATGTCTCCCTTACCTATTTTTAAATCCTTAGTCATTAACTGTTTTAAAAGATTTGGAATAATTTCATTCAGTCTGCATAAAAACTTTAGGCAGTGGATGTTAATTACCATTTTATAAATGAAGACATTAAGTTTCAGAGAGTTTAAATAGCTTAGTCAGTGTTATTCCAGAAATAAAATAGGCAGAGTAAAAATGTCTTTGTTCTGTCATTCTCCTTAGGTATAGGGTTTTTTTCCTATCAGCCTGTACACATCTTCATTTCAGCAATTAATCATTCACTTTCTTTTAAGAAAGAAGGAAGGAAGAAAAGGAAGAAAGTAGGGGATGAGAAAAGAAAAGAAACCATAACTCTCTGCCACTCTAACATTACCTCTTCTCTCACATCAACTTCTTTAAAGAGTGGCATATTGCAGTTTATAAATTCAAATGCCTAAAAAGGTCATTTGAGAATATTATGAGTGAAGCATTCCAGTACTGTAAGAGATAACATTGAGACTGCATGGCCCTGATCAACCCTGTCAAATACTGTTTCAAGCAAATGTGGGCAGAGATTGATAAATATTCCAATTTTTCACAGGGAACCATAAATCTAAGGTTTTATGCAAAATCTCTTAATTTTAAATAGTGAGTCAAAAAATTAAAACCAATTTATAATTTCTTATCTATGATCAGTACATTTACTTCCCCCAGATTATTCATGGCTTAACTCTCTGACATCTGGGGTACACCAACAACATTCCACAATAATGGAAGTTGGCAATGACTTACATATCATCTTCTCATACATTTTAATTCACATCTTAACTGATTTGTCAGCAGTTTAGAACTGTCCTTACATATGTTTATTGAAAGATTACTGAGTCACTAAAAAAAGGGATAATATGTAACATGACAGAAGTGCTAGTTATCCCTACAATGGCAAGCATTACAGTATTTAAATGCATCAAATTAACATGCTGTACACCTTAAATTTATACAATATTATATATCAAATAAACTTCAATAAAAATTAAAAAAATAAAAATTCCTTCACTTGGCTTTCTATCTATTGCTACTCTCCCTTGTCAAGCTCACCTGTTGCCACATTTTGTTTATTATCTGTCATGCCAGTAAGTCCTAACCTTAAGCATTTAGCACACATTCCTGGTTGGCCCTTAAAGGAACAGTTGTTTATCTGCATATTCATGTACACAGGTGACAGCTTAAGTGTTAATTTGCCAAACATATGCCTGGTAGTTAAGCTACTTTTGTTTAACCTCAGTAAATGCCATTATACTTTTTATAATTCTTTATTTTTGTTTCACACCTTTATTGTTTTATTTTACCGTTAATTATATAATCATCTCTTTGGATAATGTATCCCCTACTAGACTGCCACATCTATGGGGACATTAATTTTGTCTTTTATCTTTATTGTGACATCTTAACATATGCTTTTCGGTATGTCTTATTTTTCAGTAAGCAATTTTTT
Source organism: Monodon monoceros (assembly GCF_005190385.1). NCBI lineage: Eukaryota > Metazoa > Chordata > Mammalia > Artiodactyla > Monodontidae > Monodon > Monodon monoceros. Next base: position 224,828 of record NW_021697799.1, on the reverse strand, counting down.
ACCTCTCAGCTCCAAATTTACCCTTCAATATATGCTCTGTCATACTGAGAGGAATGCCTCCTGTATGTATTTCTTCACAGTGAGCACGGTGTTGTGCTCTCAGTAGAGGGTGCTGGAGGGATACTGCAGGATGAAGGGGCTCCTAGGTGGCTTCTGGCTGCTCACAGCAGTGGGCTCTGTGGGCATGAGAACATTCTGAGGTGCTGTACCCCTGAGAGGAAGTCGCTCAGCAACATGAGAGCCCAGGTTTGACCCAGTGATAATCTTTCCACAGTCCTTTCTACACTCCACCCTTCCTGTCCACACAGGTGTGCTGATTCCCCACTGGCTCAGCAGTACCTCATTTTGCCTTTGGCCCTCTACTTCTGCACACTCCCGCCTAGGTCAACTAAATGAGATTCGGCTGTGTGCCACCTTTGCTGAGCATGGTTGCTTTCTGCTTGTTCAGTCATTATAGACTAGTCAGACCCAGATAAATCAGTAAAGCTCTCTGCTGTTCAGTGGGCTACAACTGCACTTTTTCCAAGAACGCTCTTGCAAAGGGGGAGATTCCAGGGAGTTTGATAGAGTTTTGCACACTTACCCAACAGGTACTGATTATTTATCTTTAACTTCTATAGGGGGTGACAAGGTCTGCATTGTACCAACAATCATAAAGTTGAAGGTTTCACAGTCATATGAATGTGATTCAGATAATGAGTGGCCAAACTACATACATACTCACATGTATATACTCTCACTACACATATGCCCAAAGATATTTGTTTCAGCAGTCCATGTAATAGTAAAAGCTTGAAGAAAACCTAAATGTTGACCAATAGAAAAATAAATTATGGCATGTTGTTGGTAAACTATTTTTGGTTACCTAGCCAGTCCCAATAAACCACTCTCTTTGACATTTTACCATAGAAAATAAACAAACAATTCTGAAGTGTCATTTTTTTTTTTTTTGTCTTGGAATGACCATGCAAATTATATCCTAGCCAGTGTGATTTGAAGAAGATCTGTTGTGAAGCTTCCAGGAAAGTTATTTCTCTATATATAGAGAGAAATAAGTGAAGGGGTTCTTACTGCCTATGTATGTGCTGCTTAAGAATGAGGGCATGATGCAGTGAATTGCAGTCACTACCTTCTAATTATGAGGCAAATCTAAGGATAACTGCTAAGAACCTCTGATGGAAAGAGGTGGGACTGGCTTCATTATTACATTATTTAGCTACAGACTTGCTACCTCCAAATCTTAATTATTTGAGAAATAATCACCATTTAAATTGAGCTTTGTTGAAAATTTCTAATAAGTAAAACTGAATGAATCCTCAACTTATTCCATATTTATTTGGTAGACTCTGAAACACAAAGATTATACCATACTCAAATGCATCAATGTCAATAAATCTTAAAGGTAAAATATTGAGTAAGAAAGTACACTGGTATATATGTTGGAATTTAGTAATCAATAAAAAATTAAAAAGTACCTTACACCAGTCAGAATGGCCATCATCAAAAAGTCTACAAATAATAAATGCCAGAGAAGGTGTGGAGAAAAGGGAACCCTCCTACACTGTTGGTGGGAATGTAAATTAGTACAACCACTATGGAGAACAGTATGGAGGTTCCTTTAAAAGCTAAAAATAGAAATACCATATGATCCAGCAATTCCACTTTGGGGCATATATCCAGAGAAAACCATAATTGGAAATGATACATGCATTCCAATGTTCATTGCAGCACTATTTACAACAGCCAAGGCATGGAAGCAGCCTAAATGTCCATCAACAGAGAAATGGATAAAAAAGATGTGATACATATATACAATGGAATATTATTCAGCCATAAAAAATGAAATAATGCCATTTGCAGCAACATGGGTGGACATAGAGATTGTCATACTGAGTGAAGTAAGTCAGACAAAGATAATATCATATGATATCATTCATATGTAGAATCTAATTAAAATTGATAAGTGAACTTATTTCCAAAATAGAAGTGCACTTACAGATATCAAGAGCAAACTTATGGATACCAAAGGGGAAATTTGAGGTGGGAAGAATAAATCAGGAGCTTGGGATTAATATACACACACTACTATGTATAAGATAGATAATCAACAAGGACCTACAGTATAGCCCAGGGAACTCTACTCAATATTCTTTGATAACCTATATAAGAAAAGAATCTGGAAAAAAATGAATACATGTATATGTATTACTGAATCATTTGCTGTACACCTGAAACTAATATGACATTGTAAATCAACTATATGCCAATAAACTGTTTTTTAAAAAGTCACTGAAACACAAAAGTTTTTATAGACTCTTCTAAAGTCAGCCATAATTTGGAAATCCATTAATTTCTTACAAAATACATATAGGGAGTTAAATTTCAAAGATCACCCCAGACTTAATTTGTTCCGAGGAACTAAGAGATTACATAAGCTATTAAGGAACCAGAAAAGTTCTTCCTGGTTTACCAGTGTAGAAAAGTGCTGTTGAAGAACAAAAGTGCACTAATAATTATGTATTTCAAGCCATATATAGTATATGAAGTAACAAATCAAGTGGTAAAGATCAGAGTGTGGTGAGGTATATAAGATTATAACAAATATCTCTTTATTTTCTTTCTCTTTATATATTGCTTTTATAGATATGATATTATGTAACCTGACTTTTATATATCATAAGTCAGACATACATTAAGCATTTAATTTATGTCAGAGAACAAATGCTGCATGACCTCACTAAATGTGGAAACTAAAATAGTTGAACTTATAGAAACACAGAGTAGAATGGTGATTACCAGGAGGTGTGTTGGTGGAGGAGATGAAATGATGTTGGTCAAGTGGTACAAAGTTTCATTTAGGAAAAATGAGTAAGTTCTGGAGAGCTAATGTACAACATGATGATTACAGTTAACAATATTGTATTGTATACATGAAATTTGCTTAAGTGTCCTCACACTTGTAAAAAAGGTAACAATGTGAGGTGATGGATGTGTTAATTAGCTTAGTTGTGGTGGTAATTTCACAATGTATATGCATCTAAAAACATCAGCTTATACACCTTAAACATATACAATTTAAATTTGTCTATTATACCTCAATAAAGCTAAAAAGAACAAAAAGTGAAATGTTAGGACCTAAATATCTACAGAAATAAGAGAAGAAATATAACAAACCCTTTATGTATAAATGCCAATTAAGTAAGAAAATGGAATATAAGTAAAACTGGAATATAAGTGAAAGCAGAAAATATTGAAATGTTACTTCAATCAATAAATAAATCAATCAGTCAATAAAAGTAGCAAAAATGACTAATGTATTGCTTTGCTAACCCAAGATCATGTCTCCATTGGACTCTTAGGAATATTTAATGATATCACCAAAGAATTGCTTCTGCAATACTTGGAAAGAGCTGTGATGATACTTTCAGCTTAAGTAACTGAGTGCAAGGCATTAGAATTGCATAACTTTTTCATAGTTTTTGGTTGCACTTTCTATGTCAAGACTATAATCCTTAACATTATAAAAGTAGAAAAGTGGGAAATTTATAAATTGGGATATCTTTTGTGCTTCATGCATTGCTAAAAGTGAAAAAGAACTTACTGCCTTATATTTACTATGTATTTACATCAGAAAATGTATCTCGTATTCCAATTCTTTGTAATAAATTAATGTGTGTGTGGATGTAGGCATATATGTATGCATATACATTGAAGCATATGCACACATATATGCACAGACACACACACCTACACATATTGCATACATATACATCCTAGAAGAAAAAAAAGAGAAGTGAAATTAAGATTTATTGAGTCTTTACTAAATGTTGGATGACATACTAGATATTGTATGCTATTTTAATTTTCATAATATTTATGTTACCATTTTTATTCCAATTTTACTGATTTAAAAGAAAAACTGTAAAAGATAGTTTTATTAAGCGCTACTGGAATCATAGCCAATAACAGCAGAGGTTTACTTAAAGCAAGACTCATATTTCCTAAAGGTCATACTTCTACATATAATGTGCTATGTTGGCAAAATCCAGATATATTAGGGTGTTATGGCAAATCTATGTTCAAATCATACTCTTATAACTTATTAATTTATTTCCTATACCTGCATATATTTCTGAGCTTATTTTCTCATCTGAAAAATAGATTCTTTTTGTAATTTCACCTTTACTGGTAATTTTGATACATTCATTTCTGATCTTTTGTTTTGTACACATGTATAACTATATATCATTACATAGTTGCAATCATACTGTATACACTGTTTGTGTCCTAATTTTTCACTTAATGTTATACCATTTTCAATTATTTATTCACCTTCTCTTTTTTAAATTAATTTTTAATGAAGTATGAAAAAAATAGACTTTTAATATAGTCTTGTATGAGTGACTCCTCAAAAAATTATTACTGGAGAAACCAAAAATACCTGAGCTATATATAAACATATTAAAATATTGTTTATGTACATATCTTATTTTAACTTCTTCTTTTTTTTTTTTTGACAGGAGAAGTGTGAGTTAATTTGAAGATGTCTGTTTAATCAATGTCCTATATGCTTGTCTTATGAATATATAGCTGGACATTTTATTTTGTATTTTGCTAAGATTTATTTATAATCATTCAATATGTATTAAGTAAAGACCTTTCTTTTTGATTATAGGAATTACATAAAAATGTAAAGAAAGAATTTATTGATTAAACATAATGCATATAGTTATTGTTTTATTTTTTTAACTGATACTAAGAAATTGAATAGTTTTAACTAAATACTCTTCCCATTTTTAACAGTTTTCAACTAAATGTTACATTTAGTTTATCTACAAAAGAGTTAAATTTCAAATACTCCAATATCTCACCTATAATCCATGCATAAGCACATTTGACATGATAGGAAGACAAGTCTTTTCAAGTGGATACAGATGCCAGATGAACATGCCACAAGGTTATCTCTGGTAATAAACTTATTTCCTTGTAGTAAAATGATCAGAAAACTAAATGGCATAAGGGTAAAATGTTGTCTGTGGAAGCCTTTGTTTGATCTAGGCAAATATAGACTATTCTTGACAGCAGGTCAAAATACTTCAATCTGGAATCTCAAAAAGCTTTTATAATCCACTCTCATTTGTTTGTATAGATTTATGAAAGACATGATGGGTGAAACCTAGTTGTACTCTGTCTATAAAAAATAAACAAATCAAAGAAGAAGCAACTAAAATATTCCTACTGTCCAGCAATCAAATATAATCATCTTATATTCAACGTCCTTAATTATTTTGCTTCAAAGTGCTACAAATATATGTCTAACCAAATTATCATAGATGTAGGCATAAAGAAGCCCAGTTTTAATCAAGTGCCCAAAACCAAAAAGCAAGCCAAAAAAAAGAGAAAGAAACAATTAAATGGTTAGTTTCAACTTCCAAGATATACATAAAGGGGGGAAAACCTAATTTAAATAGGCTATTCTTTTTTAAGATTTCTTATTTATTTATTTATTTATAGCTGTGTTGGGTCTTAGTTGTGACACATGAGATTTTCGTTGAGGCATGTGGGATCTTTCATTGTGGCATGTGGGATTCTCTCTAGTTGTCACATGTGGGTTTTCTCTTCTCTAGTTTTGGTGCACAGATTCCAGAGCACATGGACTCTGTAGTTTGTGGCACACAGGCTCCCTAGTTGAAGTGCACAAGCTCAGTAGTTGTGGTGCATGGGCTTCTTTGCCCCGTGACATGTGGGATCTTAGTTCCCAGATCAGGGATCAAACCCATGTCCCCTGAACTGGAAGATGGATTCTTTACCACTGGGCCACCAGGGATAACCCAAGTAGGCTATTCTTTCATAGAATAAATAAAATTACCTTGTTTTCTATAAAAGAAAAATAAAATGCTTCAATATTACAACATTAATTGGTACATAAGAAGTATCCATATCTAAGGCAGATTAGAGACTGAATTAGAGAGGAAATACATGACTGAAGGAAACCAAAAAGTGCTAAAATAAGAAATAATATTGAAGATTTAAGTGAGAATATCCTTGTCATTTTGGAAAATAAGTGATATATTGGAGGTAATTACATTGTAGATTCAATAAATTTGGAAAATAACAACATATGAAGATCTGATTGGGTTAGATTGTAGAATTTAGCACAATTTGGAGATTTCTAAGATCCATTCCAGGAGATGGTGATACAAGTAAAACCAATAGAAAAAGAAAATTTTAATCCTGCACATCATTCATTCTCATGAATTCAGTTTTTCATGTATCTTTTTGCCATATTGACTCAATCTTTTCCTTTCTTACCTTTCCTTTTGTCCTTCAGTGTCTAGCAAAGATTCAGGTCTATTACAAAATATTCCTTAGGGGGAATAAGTTGTACATTTCTTGCTGGTATCATACTGCTTATTATTGAATTTATATTATTTATCCTTATTCTGATGGTCAGCTTTATAAAGGATCAGTATGCATTTTTTTTTCATTTTTGTAAGCAGAAAATTGTTTGTTTTGGTGTCTCACATGTGAAGAAGAATGACAATAATAGTAGAAATTTTAGGTCTTGGACATTTTATCACTGACAAAACTTGGTAAGAGTGAAACATTATGGGGGAGGGGGGAGAAAGGTTATGAATTGCTCAGTAATCAACCAACAAGCATTTATAACTATTATCATTTGCTTAATACTCCAGGTGATACTGCAGTGAAGGCAACATTTGAGTTGTGCTTCCATTCCTGAAGGCAATTTTAATTTAGTGATATCCCTTATACCAGGGCAATTGAAAGAATAAAATTATTCAACTGAGCTCTTACTATTTAAAGTTTTCAAAAACTGCCCTTGGACACCATCATTTTTTATACTAGTTTCCCAAAAAGTACTAGTCAATTCAGTATTTTAAATATCATCTCTATTCAGATAATTTCCAAATTATATCTGCAATTTGAACTTCCCTTAATATCCCAGGACTGTATTTCCAAATTTAATATATTTAATTTATTTAACAGATGCATTTATTAATCACCTTTTTACATGACCCTCTCTAAGCTCTGTGGCAATATCTTTCTCAGTTTTAACAGCTCTGTATCTTAGAGTAACCTTTGATTCTTGACCATTGAAATGTACAGTAGTTGGGTATCCCATTAGGCAATTATGGTCATTTAAGTTATTTAATAAGCTCCCAAACAATTTTTATTTACAATTCTTGCTTCACAAAAATTTTGTCAGGATTTTCTCTCCCTGAAGTTTTCAGGTACTTTGTAGAAACTTAACCCCTCCTACTTTTCTACTCTCAGAATGTATATCTGCAAAATTGTATTTGCTTATATGATTATTTGATTATGTTGAATTTTGATTTAAAAAAACAAGTTTTTTTAAAATTTTTTATATCTGCTTGTCAACAACATAATTATTATTTAGCTGAGTGGGTAAAATGTATGGTTAGCTCTACATTTGATAACTTCATAGCAAAAAATAAAAGGCTGTTATAAACTCTTACTTTTATTTCAGTTTTTTGTTTTCCTCACAGATGTTGCTTTTGGCTCTGAGATGATTGTTGTCTACACCATTTACCTATCCCAAGAATTATTGCAAAAACTGTACATTTATCTTTACTTCTACTTCCCATTTTACTACCACCTCCGTTTTCCTTCTTTTTCTAATTATCTTCAACAAGAAGGAACAACAACTCACAGATTTCAGTACTGAAATCAATATGGCTGAAGAATGTTGAGAAATAAATGACTGTAAGTGCATTTTAAGGTAAGAAAAATATTCTCTTGGGTGAGGATCCCTGGATTACATTGCTAGAATTTATTTCACTTTATAGAACAGGTGAATTATTAAGATAATGAGTGCTTCAGTGATTCCCTCCTCCAGTAAATCAACTATTGAAATAAAGAAATTCTCCCTTTCCCCTCATAGATCCAGGGAGTCACATTCTGATTAACCCAGTATGGAATGGTAACTTTTGTGTTCTATGACATGTGGCAGGAACAAGGAGTGGGGTGGATTAAAGTGGATTATCTCAGAGGCTGGGCAAATTAGAGAGGAAACAGATTAGTGGTGTTTTAGAGCCAAGAGTGGGGGTGGAGAGAAATAGCTAAAGGTGAGATGATGATAATGTTCTAAAATTGACTGTGGTGATGCTTGTACATATCTGTGGATGTACTAAAAGCCATTGAGCTGTACACTTTAGATGGGCAAATTGTATGGTGTGGATTTTGTGTCTGTGAAGTTGGTTTTTAAAAATAATTGGAAATAAATAGTAGAAGAGGAAAGAGTTAGGATAATATGAGCTATCTGGAAGTAAATGTGAAAATAGAGTTCATTGTGTGGATATTGTATTACACAATTTATCTGCTCATATATGTTTTTCATATAGTGGCACTTTCTATTAAGATAATTACATAAAAACAAAGTTACAGTAACTAATGTCTAAAAATTACTTATACTAAAATGTTATAAAATGTTATTAATATATAATCATAGAACATATGGTTCACTTGATTTCATTACAAATGCTGGAGAACAACTACTATACTAGATTTTTAGTATTCCAATGTTGTTGTATATAAAAAATAATCTCAAGAACTAGCTATGTCAGATATGTGGATTAAGAATATCTAGGGTAGTATCAGGAAGATGTGTGTAGTTTTATTAATATTCTTTTGTGATCTTCATTCTATAGTCAGCTAGTAAATATTTCACAGATTAGAATTTGGTAATTACTGGGATAAATGTTTCCCACAATTCATATCAGGGTAACTACTGAATTTTCGAACAACATACTTAGAAGGAAAAAGTAACTCTAAGGCGTGTTTCAGGGAAATGTTACAGCATTCAAATTTATACCATGGGGCAAACTCAAAGGAGTACATAGATTATACAAGATTTATCTTTGACATAGGAATAAGTGGTAGATGGTAAGGAAATATTAAGAATATATTTCTTCAGTACTTTTGGTAACCTCACGTGATATCTGAGAGAATATAATAAGATTGGTGGAAGGTCAAAATTAATTTTATAGGGACTTTCTTCTGGATCTTCATAAAATTGTTTACCAATCCTTGGAACTTCACAATTTATTTTTAGACAACTCCCAAAGCATTTTCTACAATGAATCCTACCTTGAGTATATCAGTTCTCCTTTTCCAACACTATTTTTTCTGTTTCACAGAAAAATTAATTCCAAATATAAGATTCTCAACAGCATACAAAAAAAGGAAAGTTACACATTTTATATTCCTTACCACACTGTATATTATAATTTAATGGTCTAGAAAAGTAAAGGAAGTAGAAGTTATCACCTGAAAGAGTCATGGGGGGACCATCAAGATGGCAGAGGAGTATGATGTGGAGATCACCTTCCTCCTCACAAATACATCAAAAATACGTCTACATGTGGAACAACTCCTATAGAACACCTACTGAATGCTGGCAGAAGACCTTATGCTCCACAAAAGAAGGCAGGGCACTGCCTAAATGAGCTCCAGGGACAGGTGTGAGCCACAGCTATCAACTTGGAAACCAGAGATGGGAATGAAACGCTAAAACTTCTGTGGCAGCCACCAAGAATCCTGTGTGCAATCACAGGTCACTACCCACATGCCACCCACCACTCTCACCCCAGGAGCCCATGCAGTCCACCACTGCCAGTGTCCAATTATGCAGGGACAACTTCCCTGGAAGAACACACAGAACACCTCAGGCTGTTGCAATGTCATGCTGTTCTCTGGGGCCACAAGCTCACTCCACATTTCAATTATAACTACGGTACCCTTCCCTCCACCTGGCATGAGTGACCCAGAGCCCCCTACCCCTAATCAGATGCTGATTAAACCCTGTCCTCTCTGGGTGGAAACAGCAGCTTGAGGGAAACCTGCATGTCAAGGTGGGGCCAAAACTGAAGCTGAACCCCAGAAGCTGTGTGAACAAAGAAGAGAAAGGGAAATTTCTCTGTGCAGCATCAGATGCAGTGGATTAAATCTCCACAATCAACTTGAGGTACCTGCATCTGTAGAACACCTGAATAGACAATGAATCAACCCAAAATTGAGGAAGTGGACTTTGGAAACAACTGTAGGCTTGAGGTTTGCTGTTTGTGACTGACCTGTTTCTGATTTTTATGTTTATCTTAGTATAGGTTTAATGCTTGTTATCACTGGTGGATTTGTTTATTGGTTTGGTTGCTCTCTTCTTTTTTCATTACTTTTTTATTTTTTCTATTTTATTTTATTTATTTTATTTTATTACTATTATTTTTCTTCTTTCTTTTTTTCTCCCTTTTCTTCTGAGCCATATATCTGACAGGTTCTTGGTGCTCTGACCAGGTGTCAGGCTTGAGCCTCCAAGGTGGGAGAGCTGAGTTCAGGACATTGGTCAACCAGAGACCTCTCAGCTCCTTGTAATATCAATTTGTGAGAGCTCTCCCACAGACCTACATCTCAAACCTAAGACCAAGATAGACCCAACAGACAGCGAGCTACAGTGCTGAACCTCCCAGGCCAACTGACTAGCAAGACAGGAATACAACACACCACACATTAGCAGAGAGGCTGACTAAAATCATACTAAGTTCAGAGACACCCCAAAACACACCACCAGATAGAGCACTGCTGATCAGAAAGACAAGATCCAGCCCCACCCACCAGAACACAGTCACCAGGATACCTACACAAGCCACTGAAACAACCTCACCCACTAGGGGCAGACACCATAAACAATGGGAACTATGAACCTGCAGTCTGCTAAAGGAGACCCCAAACACAGTAAGTTAAATAAAATGAGAAGACAGAGAAATACACAGAAAGTGAAGGAGCAAGGTAAAAACCCACCAGACCAAACAAATGAAGAGGCAATAGGCAGCCTACCAGAAAAAGAATTCAGAGTAATGATAGTAAAGATGATCCAAAATCTTGGAAATAGAATAGAGAAAATACAAGAAACCTTTAACAGGGACATAAAAGAACTAAAGAGCAAATAAAGACTGATGAAAAACACAATAAATGAAATTAAAAACTCTCCAGAAGGAATCAATAACAGAATAACTGAGGCAAAGAAATGATAAGTGACCTGGAAGATAAAATAGAGGAAATAACTACAAAAGCACAGAATAAAGAAAAAAGAATGAAGACAATTGAGGACAGTCTAAGAGACTTCTGGGACAATATTAAATGCATGAACATTCGAATTATAGGGGTCACAGAAGAAGAAGACAAAAAAGAAAGGGTCTGAGAAAATATTTGAAGAGATTATAGTTGAAAACTTCCCTAACATGGGAAAGGATATAATCAATCAAGTCCAGGAAGTGCAGAGAGTCCCATACAGGATAAATCCAAGGAGAAACACGCCAAGACACATATTAATCAAACTATCAAAAATTAAATACAAAGAAAAAATATTAAAAGCAGCAAGGGAAAATCAACAAATAACATACAAGGGGCTCTCCATAATGTTAACAGCTGATCTTTCAGAAGAAACTCTGCAAGCCAGAAGGGAGTGGAAGGACTAATTTAAAATGATGAAAAGGAAAAGCCTACAACAAATATTACTCTACCCAGCAAGAATCTCATTCACATTCAAAGGAGAAACTAAAACCTTACAGACAAGCAAACCCTAAGAGAAATCAGCACCACCAAACCAGCTTTACAACAAATGCTAAAGGAACTTCTCTAGACAGGAAACACAAGAAAAGGAAAAGACCTACAAAACCAAACCCAAAACAATTAAGAAAATGGTAATAGGAACATACATATTGATAATTACCTTAAATGTGAATGGATTAAATGCTCCAACCAAAACACAGAGGTTTACTGAATAGATACAAAAACAAGACCCGTATATATGTTGTCTACAAGAAACCCACTTCAGAACTAGTGACTCATGCAGACTGAAAGTGAGGGGATGGAAAAAGATATTCCATGCAAATGGAAATCAAAAGAAAGATGGAGTAGCAATTCTCATAACAGATAAAATACACTTTAAAATAAAGACTGTTACAAGAGACAAAGAAGGACACTACATAATGATCAAAGGATCAATCCAAGAAGAAGATATAGCAATTGTAAATACTTATGCACCCAACATAGGAGCACCTCATTACATAAGGCAAATGCTAATAGCCATAAAAGGGGAAATGAAGTAAAACAATAAAGTAGGGTACTTTAACACACACTTTCACTAATGGACAGATTACCTAAGATAAAAATAAATAAGGAAACACAAGCTTTAAATGACACATTAAACAAGATAGACTTAATTGGTATTTATAGGACATTCCATCCAGAAAAAAAAAAATTACACTTTCTTCTCAAGTGCTCATGGAAAATTCTCCAGGATAGACTTCTCCTGGGTCAAAAATCAAGTCTTGGTAAATTTAAGAAAATTGAAATGCCATCAAGTATCTTTTCTGACCAGAACACTGTAAGAATAGATATCAATTACAGGGGGAAAAAACTGTAAAAAATACAAACACATAGAAACTAAACAATACATTACTAAAGAACCAAGAGCTCACTGAAGAAATCAAAGAGGAAATCGAAAAATACCTAGAAAAAACAACATTGAATACACAATGATCGAAAACCTATGGGATACAGCAAAAGCAGTTCTAAGAGGGTCATTTATAGCAATACAATCCTAAACAACCTAACCTTACACCTAAAGCAATTTGAGAAAGAAGAACAAAAAACCCTCAGAGTTAGCAGAAGGAAAGAAATCATAAAGACCAGATTAGAAGGAAATGATAGCAAAGATCAATAAAATTAAAAGCTGTTTCTTTGAGAAGATAAACAAAATTGATAAACCACTAGCCAGACTCATCAAGAAAAAAAGGGAGAAGACTCAAATCAACAGAATTAGAAATGAAAAAGGAGAAGTAACAACTGACCCTGAAGAAATACAAAGAATCATGAGGAATTATCATAAGAAACTATATGCCAATACTATGTGCAACCTGGAAGAAATGGACAAATTCTTAGAAAAGCACAATCTTCTGAGACTGAACCAGGAAGAAATAGAAAATTTAACAGACCATTCACAAGCATTTAAACTTATTAAAAATCTTCCAACAAACAAAAGGCTGGGGCTAGATGGTTTCACAGGTGAATTCTACCAAACGTTTAGCAAAGAGTTAGCACTTATCCTTCTCAAACTCTTCCAAAATATAACAGAGGGAGGAACACTTCAAAACACATTCTATGAGGCCACCATCACCCTATACTAAAACCAGACAAAATGTCAGAAAAAAGAAAACTACAGGCCAATATCACTGATGGACATAGGTGAAAAAATCCTCAACAAAATACTAGCAAACAGAATCCAACAGCACATTAAAAGGATCATACAACATGATCAAGTGGGGTTTATCCCAGGAATGCAAGGTTTCTTCAATATATGCAAATCAATCATGTGATATACCATATTAACAAACTGAAGGATAAAAACCATATGATAATCTAAATAGATGCAGAAAAATCTTTCAACAAAGTTCAACACCCATTTATGAAAAAAGCCTCCAGAATGTAAACATAGAGGGAACTTGCATTAACATAATAAGGGCCATATATGATAAACCCATAGCCAACATCATTATCAATGATGAAAAACTGAAACAATTTCCTCCATAATCAGGAATAAGAGAAGGATGCCCACTCTCACCACTATTATTCAACATAGTTTTGGAAGTTTTAGCCACAGCAGTCAGAGAGGAAAAAGAAATAAAATGAATCCAAATTAGAAAGGAAGAAGTAAAGCTGTCACTGTTTGCAGATAACATGATACAGTACAAAGTAATCTACAGATTCAATGCAATCACTATCAAATTACCATGGCATTTTTCACAGAATTAGAACAAAAAAATTCACAATTTGTATGGAAACACAAAAGATCCCTAATAGCCTAAGTAATCTTGAGAAAGAAAAATGGTGCTGGAGGAATCAGGCCACCTGATTTCAGACTATACTACAAAGCTACAGTAATCAAGACAGTATGGTATTGGCACAAAAACAGAAATATTGATCAATGGAACAGGACTGAAAGCGCAGAGGTAAAACCACGTACATATGGTCACCTTAATTTTGTTAAAGGAGGCACAAATATACAATGGAAAATACAGCCTCATCAATAAGTGGTGTTGGAAAAAGTGGACAGCTACATGTAAAATAATGAAATTAGAACACTTCCTAACACGATACACAAAAATACACTAAAAATGGATTAAAGACCTAAATGTAAGGCCAGGCACTGTAACACTCTTAGAGGAAAACACAGGCAGAACACTCTATGACATAAATCACAGCATTATCCTTTTTGATAATCCACCTCCTAGAGAAAAGGAAATAAAAACAAAAATAAACAAATGGGACCTAATGAAACTTAAACACTTTTGCACGTTAAAGGGAACCATAAACAATAGGAAAAGACAACGCTCATAATGGGAGAAAATATTTGCAGATGAAGCAACTGACAAAGGATTAATCACCAAACTATACAAGCAGCTCATGCAGCTCAGTATCAACAAAACAAACAACTCAATCCAAAAATGGGCAGAAGATCTAAATAGACATTTCTCCAAAGAAGATATACAGATTGCCAGCAAACACACAAAAGGATGTTCAGTATCACTAATCATTAGAGAAATGCCAATCGAGACTAAAATGAAGTGTCACCTCACACCATTCAGAATGGCCAACATCAAAAAATCTACAAACAATAAACGCCTGAGAGGTTGTGGAGAAAAGGGAACCGTGTTGCACTGTTGGTGGGAATGTAAATTGATACAGCTACTATTGAGAATAGTATGGAGGTTCCTTAAAAAAGTAAAAATAGAACTACCATATGACCCAGCAATTCCAGTACTGGGCATATAACCTGAGAAAACCATAATTCAAAAATTGTCATATACAACAATGTTCATCGCAGCAATACTTACAAGAGCCAGGACATGGAAGCAACCTAAGTGTCCATCAACAGATGAATGAGTAAAGAAAATGTGGCACATGTATACAATGGAATATTACTCAGCCATAAAAAAAATTGAGCTATTTGTAGTGAGGTGGAAGGACATAGAGTCTGTCTTACCGAGTGAAGTCAGAAAGAGAAAAACAATTATTGTATGCTAACATATATATACAGAATAAAAAAAAGTAAAAATTTTCCTGTGAACCTAGGGGCAGGACAGGAATAAAGATATAGAGGTAGAGATTGGACTTGAGGACATGGGGAGAGGACAGGGTAAGCTGGGATGAAGTGAGAGAGTAGCATTGGCATATATATATACTACCAAACGTAAAATAGACAGCTGGTGGGAAGCAACTGTATTGCATGGGGAGTTCATCTTGGTGCTTTTTCACCACCTAGAGCTGTGATATAGGGAGAGTGGGAGGGAGTGGCAAGAAGGAGAGGATATGGGGATATATGTATACATATAGCTGATTCACTTTGTTACACAGCAGAAACTAACACAACATTGTAAAGCAATTATACTCCAATAAAGATGTTTAAAAAAAAAGCGAGTCATGGGAACTACCCCAAGAATACCTGAGGGGTGTGTGTGTTTGTGTGTTAACACACACCTATATATTCCATCCAAAATAAATAAATAGATTTAGATTTGCTTTTGCTGATGTAGAAAAGTGGTATGCACATATATCTTGAAGATACTAATCATAGATGTTACCAAACACATGTACACTGACTTATGTCATAAAGATAAACTCTGGTTTGCATATCTTTCCATACTCTACCAGAAAACCTTATTTAGATGAATGTTGAAATAGCTGTGATAAATCATTGCTACATTGCTAAGAGGAACATACAGTGATACAAATAGCCTTTACAAATACAGCATAACTTCAGGGCTTTTTTCCCCCTGCAATAAGTAAGATTTAAGTAAATGTTTTTGCAACATGAAATTTCGATTTTTCACTGAAAATTGTATTTTCAGGTTTTCTCCATTAGAGGACTCTGCAACCAGAATAAATTAGTCTTTCACATTACTTGGAACATTTTGCCTAAGATCCAACAGCAACATGTCAAAGCTGTAACAATTATAATGAGGACGAAGTTTTCCCAGACACTATAGATGTTATTTATAACTTTATAAGTTTTTAAGGTCTAAAATTGAGAACTTGAACCAAGTGTTGTAATACAACACAAAAGTAAATTATAGTCGGTGCACAGCAATTCAGAGTATTTTATTTATACCCTTATATTACATATCATAACTCTTGCTCGTAAATAATTACACTGTAGCTAGGAGTGGCATACGCAAGATTCAACTATTTGGGCAGAGGAAGGAGTCTGCAATTGTAGCAAAATGAAAAACAGTGCAATTTTTATAAACATATGAGTTATATTTGTAATATTCCCCTTTGGAATGCTGAAAATTTTTACATTTTGAAAGTTAGGTTAGTTAGAGCTGAGAACTACTAGATTCCCTTGGTAAAAATGTGCGCTGTAGATAACTGAAGTTCCCAAAAGGAGGTTAGAAAACATAGTTTTGATAGTTCTCAGAAAGAATAAAAGTATTTACATGACCTAAATATTCAGTAATGTTGTACTGTACAAGATAAAATATTGCTAATATGTTGAAATTACCTCTTTGTGTTGCAAACTATAGAAAAGACACACATACACACATGGGAAGTATATATAGATAATAAAAAATAGAAATATTACTAAAAAATAAAGCATTCCCATAATGTACAGTGTTCCACAGGGACTGCAGTTAGTCCATACATAGGAAAGTCAATCCAGCTGGGCTATAAGGCACATACTTGAAGACTTGGTTCTTACTGACTATGTCCACAGCTAAAACGGCATGCCTGTGAAGGAAAGGTTGTATCAGAGATTCATTATTAGCCTCTCTATTATAGATGAGATAGGAACTCATAACTTTTCAGTTTCAAATTCAGATATCTGACTTGTTGCATATCCCAAATTGATTAACAAATGCTTTGCTTCAGAGCATATATGCTGTGCCACACTCAATTCAGGCATTTCTGCTCTGTGATTGCTCTCATCCAAACAAACGTTTCAGTGTTATGCTAAGTTTTGAATAGATTTTGATATTTATGTTTATTGCAAAGATTTATATAGGTAGTAATTTAACTTAAAAATATTCTGCTTTTCCCCCTCAAGAGTCTCAAGAATAGGTTGAGATTGCAAGTTAAGCTCTATAAGAAAGAAACAACAGGCCCAAAATGGAGCCATTTATGATAAACCCCACTAAGATTTACTACCTAACCTATTTTTAGTTTCATCCTCTTCCAGCAGTGGAATTTGAATGAATCATTTTGGAATATCCTGATCTACACTAGTGAGTAATCAGCCTGATAAGACTCACTGATTTTCCCTAAGGCAAGTAGAATTTGCCTGAAATAATCCACTCTTTTAACTTCCATGTCTCACCCTCCTTTTGCCTATAAAAGTCTTCTATTTCGTACAGCTCCTTGGAGCACCCTTCTATGTTAGATGGGATGCTGCTTAATTCATGAATCACCAAATAAAGCTAATTAGATTTTTCAATTTACTCTGTTGAATTTTCTTTAAAACAGCTATAAAATCTATTGCCTTTGGCATTTAGCTTTATGAATGAGGATTCTGTCATAATGCATAATCACAATAAAATGTGGAAATAAATTTGAGAAATGTTAGGTAAAGATTGCAAATTTCATCTCTGATTCACAATGCCATGCTTATCAAAGATAATTATTGTTTAAATGCAATATAAATATTATAATTATGAATTTTATTTAAAAAGATATATAAAATACCACCCATTTGGGGACATATTCCTCCATGAATATCATATATATAGAAATATATGACATTTACTGTCAAGATAACAGTGTAGGGCCTTCCCTGATGATCCAGTGGTTAAGAGTCTGCACTTCCACTGCAGCAGAAAGAGGTTCAATCCCTGGTCTGGGAACTAAGAAATTAAGATCCTGCATGCTGCATAGCTTGGCAAAAAAAAAAAAAAAAAAGATAACAATGTTACATATAAGGAAACATTCCTGAAGGTTAAAGTGTAGAGACATCACCGTCTTCAAAGTGATTCCAGGGTATAAAGGTAAAGACCTTTCTTTCCTTTCAAGAAAGACTTGCGTACATTGATAAGCAAAATAAAGATAAGGAAGTAAATAAAATAAAGCAAAATAAAGATAAGATTAAAGTAAGTTAAGGCCTTTCTCTCTCTTTCTTTCTCCATTTCAAGAGTGAATGACATTTAGGTCGCCAGTAGTCCTAGATAAGATCAGTGTTGCATAATTTTCTGGTTCCACTCCTGTGATGCACCCACTGCACACACAGGTAACACCTGGCTCTCACAAAATGCCCTCTGAATATTGGTAATCAGGGAATGACACAAGATTCAGAGTTTCTGACATAGAAATACCCTTTTCATATAGATTATAAATGAGGAGTTCCATGTTGTGTTATTTAAGAAATATATATTCCACTAAGAGGTTTACAAGCTATGACACAATGATGTCATCTTCATCTCATTACATCAAATTGTCCTATAAACTTTAACAAATAAGTATAACCAAATGATACACACGTTCTAAAACATGTCCAATGAAACAATGCTTAAAATTGTCACAATATTTCTTTCTTAAATTAAGGAGAATTCCCTTGCAATATTTTGAGATACATAAAGGTTAAAATGCAGTGTATTCTGCAATCATCATTTAGCCTCTTCCTTTTGTCAAATCGCATGTATTTCTCTGATGTTCTTTTGAATGTTTTCTATTTTTTCCATTTTATTAAAATGTGTTAAACATACAATAAAATCTATAGATTTTGACTATATTTTTATTATTTTTATTTTTTTTACTGTATACAGTTGTCTAACTACTGCTATGATCCAGAAATGGAATAACTTGAAGTTTTATGGCTTCTGGTCTTACATTTAGGTCTGTGATCCATTTTGGGTTTAGTTTGTGTATGGTGTTAGAGAATGTTCTAATTTCATCCTTCTACATGTAGCTGTCCAGTTTTCCCAGCACTACGTATTGAAGAGACTGTCTTTTTTCCATGTATATTCCTACCTCTTTTGTCATAGATTAATTGACCATAAGTGGGTGGGTTTATGGGCTCTCTCTTCTGTTCCACTGATCTATGTCTCTGTTTTGTGCCAGTGCAATACTGGTGTGATTACTGTAGCTCTGTAGTATAGTCTGAAGTCAGGAAGTATGATACCTCCAACTCTGTTCTTCTTTATCAATATTGCTTTAGCTATTCAGGGTCTTTTGGGTTTTCATACAAATTTTAAAGTTATTTTTTCTAGTTCTGTGAAAAATTCCCTTGGTATTTTGATAGGGATTGTATTTAATTGAATAGGGATTGGCTTGGGTAGCATGGTCATTTTAACAATGTTAATTCTTCCAGTTTGTGAACACAATATATCTTTCCATCTTTCTGTGTTGTCTTCAAGCAGCACTTTCATCAATATATCATAGTTTTCTGAATACAGGTCTTTTACCTCCTTAGGTAGGTTTATTCCTAGGTATTTTATTATTATTGTGAGATTGTAAATGAAATTGTTACCTTAATTTCTCTGACAGTTCATTGTTAGTGTATAAAAATGCAACAGCTTTCTGTATATTAATTTTGTACCCTGCAACTTTATGAAATTCATTGTTGACCTCTAATAATTTTCTGCTCACATCTTTAAGGTTTTCTACATGTAGTATCATGTCATCTGCTAACAGTGACAGTTTTACTTCTTCCTTTCCAATGTGGATCCCTTTTATTTATTTTTCTTATTGCTGTCTTATTGCTGTGACAAAGACTCCCAAAACTATATTGAATAAAATCCTTGTCTTGTTCCTGATCTTAGAGGAAAGGCTTTCAGCTTTTCACTGTTTAGTATGATGTTAGCTGCAGGCTTGTCATATATAGCCTTTATTAGGTTGAGGTACATTACCTCTGTGTCCACTTTCTGGAGAGCTTTTATCATAAATGGATATTGAATTTTGCCAAAAGCTTTTTCTGCATCTACTGAGATGGTTTTTTTTGCTCAGTTTTTAATGCAGTGTATTGCATTGATTGATTTTTGGATATTGGAAACTCCTTGCATCTCTGGGATAAATCCCATTTGATCATGGTATATGATGCTTTTAATGTATTGTTGGATTTTGATTGTAAGTATAGGTGGAACACTCTTTGACATAAATCATAGGAGTATTTTTTTGGCTCTGTCTCCTAAAGCAAATGAAGTAAAAGCAAAAATAAACAAATGGGACCTAATTAAACATAAAAGTTTTGTTCAGCAAGGGAAACCATCAACAAATAAAACAAACAAAAATAACCAACTGAGTGGGAGAAAATATTTGCAGATGATATAACCAATAAAGTGTTAATATCCAAAATATACTAATAACACATATAACTCAACATCAAGAAAACACATAGCTTGATTAAAACATAGGCAGAAGACCTGAACAGACATTTTTCCAAAGAAGACATACAGATGGCCAACAGGTACATGAAAAGATGCTGAACATTATTAATCATCAGATAAAAGCAAATTAAAACTACAAAGAAATATTAGCTCACATCTGTCAGAATAGATGTCATCAAAAAGAACACAAATAACAAATGTTGGTGAGAATGTGGAGAAAAGGGAACCCTTGTACATTGTTAGTGGGAATGTAAATTGGTGCAGCCTCTGAGGAAAACACTATGGAGGTTTCTCAGGAAACTAAAAACAGAACTACCATATGACCCAGCAATTCCACTCCTGGGTATGTATCTGAAACAAAAAGAAAATACTAATTTGAAAAGACACATGCACCCCAATGTTCATAGAAACATTATTTACAATTGTCAAGGTATGGAAGCATTCTAAGTGTCCATCAACAGATGAATGGATAAGTAGATTGTAGAATACAACTCAGCCATTAAAAACATTTGCAGCAACATGGATGGACTTGAAGGGATTATACTAAATGAAATAAGTAGACAAAAAAGAACAAATACTGCATCACTAATATGTGGAATCTAAAATAAAATTAAACAAACAAACAAAATATGGAAGATCACCATCCTCCGAAAATGCACCTCCATGGCCCTGTATAGTCAATCTGTTCCACTGTCTCTTAGCCCACAAAAATCACAGATCTGCTTTCTCTCACTATCATTTTGCCTTTTCTGGATTTCATAAAACATCAATTGTACTTTTTATAGTCTTTGGTTTTTACTATAGTCATTTGAAATTCATCCATGGTGATGTTTGTGGTAATACTTTATTTCTTTATTTACCTTCAAGTATTTAATGATATGTTCATATTAAAATAGGCTTATACATTCTCCAGTTCATGGACATTTATGTTTCTTCCTAATTTTAGGAAGTAATGTTATGAACAATACTTCTATTAACATTAATGTGGTATTCTTTGCCTGAACATAAGTTCTCTTTCTTGTGGAAAATTACCTAGGAGTGGGATTTCTGGGTTGTATGGTAGGGGTATACTCAACTTTAAAATATACTGTCACATAGTTTTCCAAAGTAGGTGTACCAGTCTATTACCCCAGCAATATATGAGTGCTAGTTGCTTCACATTCTTATCACCACTTAGCACTGGTATGCTATTTACCTTTTTTCATCTAGTGTCTATGTAGTCATATGCCACTGTCTTTTAATTTTCATTTCCTAGATGAAAATTGAGCCTCTCTTATGCTTTTTGTTCATGCTTTGGTGACTTGTCCGTTAAAATATATTGCCTTTTAATTAATTTTTCTTATTAGTTTACTCATATTATTTCTAAGTTATTGATAGAATAGTTTTATCAAGTACAGTTGACCATTGAAAAATGCAGGGATTAAGGACCCTGACTCCCCATGCAGTTGAAAATCCCATATAACTTTTGACTCTCCCCAGAACATAATTATTAATAGCATTTTGTTGACTGGAAGACTTATCAATAACATAAACAGGTGATTAGCACATATTTTGTATGGTATATGTATTATAAACTGTATTTGTACAATAAAATAAGCTAGAGAAAAGAAAATGTTATTAAGAAAAATCATATGGAAAGGAAAATACATTTACAGTACTGTACTGTATTTGTCAATACAAAGTTTAATTGTTTAAAAGATGAAACATCTGTCACTACCTATATCAATATTTTCTTGTATGATACAAAACACTGTGGCTTATATGTATACTAGATATCAAAAATGAAAAGATATCCTATAAATATCAATTAAGTCCATCTTGTTTAATGTATCATTTAAAGCTTGTGTTTCCTTATTTATTTTCATTTTGGATAATCTGTCCATTGGTGAAAGTGGGGTGTTAAAGTCCCCTACTATGAATGTGTTACTGTCGATTTCCCCTTTTATGGCTGTTAGTATTTGCCTTATGTATTGAGGTGCTCCTATGTTGGGTGCATAAATATTTACAATTGTTATATCTTATTCTTGGACCAATCCCTTGATCATTATGTAGTGTCCATCTTTGTCTCTTGTAATAGTCTTTATTTTAAAGTCTATTTTGTCTGATATGAGAAATGCTACTCCAGCTTTTTTCTGATTTCCATTTGCATGGAATATCTTTTTCCATCCCCTCACTTTCAGTCTGTATGTGTCCCTAGGTCTGAAGTGGATCTCTTGTAGACAGCATATATATGGGTCTAGTTTTGGAGAGGGTGTGGAGAAAAAGGAACACTCTTGCACTGCTGGTGGGAATGTGAATTGGTACAGCCACTATGGAGAACAGTATGGAGGTTCCTTCAAAAACTACAAATAGAACTATCATACGACCCAGCAATCCCACTACTGGGCATATACCTTGAGAAAACCATATTTCAAAAAGAGTCATGTACCAAAATATTCATTGCAGCTCTATTTACAATAGTTAGGACATGGAAAGAACTTAAGTGTCCATCATCGGATGAATGGATAAAGAAGATGTGGCACATATATACAATGGAATATTACTCAGCCATAAAAAGAAAGGAAATTGAGTTATTTGTAGTGAGGTGGATGGACCTAGAGTCTGTCATACAGAGTGAAGTAAGTCAGAAAGAGAAAGACAAATATCGTATGCTAACACATATATATGGAATCTAAGAAAAAAAATAATGTCATGAAGAACCTAGGAGTAAGACAGGAATAAAGGCACAGACCTACTAGACAATGGACTTGAGGATATGTGGAGGAGGAAGGGTAAGCTGTGACAAAGTGAGAGAGTGACATGGACATATATACACTACCAAACGTAAAATAGATAGCTAGTGGGATGCAGCCACATAGAACAGGGAGATCAGCTCAGTGTTTTGTGACCACTTAGAGGGGTGGGATAGGGAGGGTGGGAGGGAGGGAGATGCAA